>NW_008659919.1:0-456 GCF_000695815.1 Acanthisitta chloris
GCTCCTTAGACAGTCCCTTGCTGTGCCGAGGACAGGGAGCCTGCACACATTCCGTGGACAGAGTTCCTCCCTTTTCTGCTGGCAGCATTTAAAGACACAATGCTGCCTCTTATCTGGTACTCAGAGAAATTCACCAACCCTGCCAGAATCCCAGGAAAATGACAACTAAACTTAAAAGTTCAGAACTGACTTTCCAGGTGCCAGTGGCTCAGGGGGAAGCACTTTGTCATGGTAGGACTCCAGCCCTCAGAATTGTCTGCCATGAATGGCAAGTGCTGTCTGATCAGAAACAGGCAGCTCTGAATTACACTGAGGACAGTGCTAACCAAAGCTGGGCCTTACTGCTTTGGGAGGTTTAGGCTGTGATGTGACAACAGGTGGAGCTGTGTTGTCTTCCTCCTCTTTAAGGTCTTCTCTGGAAACAAGAATGTCTTCTCCGGAAACAGAGGGAGCCAG
>NW_008659920.1:0-306 GCF_000695815.1 Acanthisitta chloris
CGCGGGCTGTGCGGGGTGTGGCGTTTTCCTCGCAGGCAGCTCGGAGACACAGAGCCTGTGGGAGCAGCAGCAGGATGGAAGAGCCCAGTGGGGACCTTCCCATCTGGAGACACGCCATCCTATCCGAGTGGTGCAGCCATCGCGTCCCCGTGGCCAACCTGTGAGTCTGCTTTGCTGCAAGGGCCACTCTGTTCGGCTGCTAAGGCCGTAAAGGCCAGAACATCTCCTTAGGAGCAGAATTTCTCCTTCTTTTTTTATGTGGCTGCCCTCAGATAAGAGATACCCTGATTCACAGCCCCTGCTGAA
>NW_008659920.1:369-76630 GCF_000695815.1 Acanthisitta chloris
AGCTCTTGTAGATAATTACGTGCTTCAATGCCTTTTTTGAGTTGTAGTCTTTGCTTTTGATGTGTTAGGAAACTGAGCAGGAAAAGGTATCGTTTTCAGGAGATTATTTCCCGTTAGGGGTTACACGGAGGGCAGTGTTTCCAAAAGCAGTTGTCAGATCCCTTTTTTTCAAGGACAGCCAGCCCTCACATGGAACACAGCACTCAGCCTGCTGGATTCTCTTGTTTTAGTGCTTCATGCAGGTCTGGCCCTACCTGTGAACACTACCTTTGAAAACAGAACTCAGTGGTGCCCATGGCCTTAGTACTTAGCAGCACTTAGCACTTGGGGTGCATAACTATTATTTTTATATGTTTTAAACTGTATTTAATACTGATTATTTAGTAATGTTTTTTTCTGCACATGCAGATTATCATTTGGGTTTATTTAAAGCTCTCTTCTGTCCTACAGAATAAAACTGGCAGTGTGAATGTGGAGACTGAGTAGATACAATGGTGCCTGCTTTATTAGGCTGCATGGTGTTCTTTTGCCAAAACCCCAGGAATAACTGCAGGCTTTTATATCAGCATGAGTTCATGTCAGATTTAGAACTCCGTTCTGCAGCTTTGGATGATTCTGGGGGAAGGAATTCCTTTTAAAATTCATTTTAAAACTACATTTCCAGTATCTTGATGGAAATGTTTGTTTTCTAGGGTGGAAGTGCTGAGATCTGTGGTGGCTTTAACTGACCCTCAGGAGGGGAAGCTGACTCAGTCTCAAGAGAAAGTGAGTGACTAACAGGCTTTCCATGTCTGTTTACTGCATCATTTCAGAAGAACTTAAAATTAGGTAGTTGAGCTTATTCTAAGATTAGAACTGTTTCCATAATTCACGTTTCTGTGAGTTGAACCACAGTGTGTGTTTGCCAACTCTGGTTCTGATTGCCCAGCAAGTGTTTGCATGACCAGTGAGCACCTCAGTTTGGTAATATTCTCTTCAAGCAGTGTCAGGTATTCCAGCTTCTCCTGAAAGTCAGGCTTCCAGTCACACTGCCATTTACTAACTGAAGGTCTAGGCCCATGGTTGCAGCCTCCCCTCATTTCCATGTGCAAGCATGGCATGTGTGATTAGTTTTCTTAATCCAGTGGGATTGGTTTCTTGAGCTGGCTTGTTCTCTGAATCCTGGGATCTAGTAATGACATAAGAGCTTAAACCCAAGGAAGGAGTGGAGTTTGTATTTCGTGTCACATTAAAGCAGACCTGAAGCTGTGGCCCTCATATTTTTGTGGGTTTTCTGCCACTGACCTCAATCAGTGATAGTGTCCTTTATAACAGGCAGAACATGATGGTTGTGGGGACAGAAAGCAGCATAATGGCCAAATCAAAGCGTGAGAGATGTGTTTTTGTGGATTCATACAGTATGAATAAACACGGGGTGTCATTTGGGGAGGTCATTGCTGTCTCTTGGAAGATGTGTAAGACAGATTTTGGGTATTCAGATTTGCTCAAAAGCTTTATGTTCATCTTTTAGTAACTGGACCTGCTGTAAGCTGCAGTGGAATTTGGTGCACAATGCTGTTTTTAATTACTTCATATTCTTGTATTGAGTCTTGTGTAAACCTTTAATTTTAATGTGCATTCATTCCTTAAATAATGTTTTCATTTGAAGCAGAATTGCTTGGGAATCCCTGAAGTACAGCTGCCTGTTTTATTGCAGTAATAATTATTTTGCATGGTCTCATACTTGGTTCTCATCTCACAGTTAAGCTTTTATGCTCTTTTGTATTCTAGGCACTAAACTCGCTGGGCATTTGGAAAACTGTATTTGCAGCTGTTCCTGAGCCTGCGTCAAAGACCTCAGTGAAGTGACAGCTCGAAGATGGGAGATCAGGAGGGAGGTGAACCCTTCCTGGGGATAGTGGCTGATGGTGGCAGAGACTACGAAGGAGCTCTGCCCTCAGACACTGTGTCGCTCAGCGATTCTGATTCTGATGATTTGGGGTTAGCAGGAGAAGCAGAAGTTGATACAATATCTCCTGAGGAGCCCTCTGTAGATGATGGGGATTACAGGCCAGGGGAGACCCCTGACTCTTCAAACAGCAGTCACAGATCTCCTGTCCAGCCATTCCATCTGAGGGGCATGAGTTCTACGTTCTCTCTCCGCAGCCAGAGCATTTTTGATTGCCTGGAAGAGGCAGCCAAGTTATCTGTGCCCTCGATGCCTGAAGATAATGTTGTTGATGGGAGGTTTAAGCGTCCATTGCCTCCAACCACAGTTTCAGGTAACATGATTCCAGAAAGCCTGGGAAGGCAAGCCAAACCAATGCAGGCTCCCAAAACCTCTCCTGCAGTGCCTGACTATGTGGCACACCCAGAGCGCTGGACCAAATACAGCCTAGAGGAAGTCTCAGAGTCTACTGACAAGACTAACAGAGCAGTGGCCATGGAATTTCTAGAGGGTTTGAAGAAAAGAGGGGAGGAACAAAGCTCAAATACCCAAGATAGCTACACCCCATACTTCAACCAGGACCCTTCCAGCTGTGGAGCTGGGAGGATTGTCTTCACCAAACCAACTAAAAGAGGTATTGATGGACTGGAAAAGAAAACTTCAACAGGGGAGGATGATAAGAAACAAATGAAGACAGATCTGAAAGGAAAATCTCCTAGGAAGACTGATGACTTGAGGGAGGAAGATAAGGTAGAGTTGGGGCACTTAGGCAGTGACAGTGGAAAGGCAACAGAGGAGGAGGAGTGCATGATGGCAGGGGACCAGAATACAGAAGATAAGCCTGCTGCAAGGTTTAGTGGTGCAGGTGAGGAGCCATTGGTGGAAACAGTTGGATTCCATTGCAGCAAAAAGAAGAATAGGAAAAATTTCCGACCTAAAGTAGACGATGAAGGGGAGGAGGAATAGTTCTGAAGCACATTGGAGACGTCCAAGGACTTGTATTGTCTTGTTCATTTTTTCTTTTTTTTTCTCTTTCCTGGTCTGTAAACCACGTGATAGCTCTTTGTCCAACAGTTTGCGTCATAGACACCAAGAACATTTTATATTGTTAGAAATTAAGCTACCTAAAATAAACTCCAGACATTTTGTTCATGAGAATTCTGTGAGCACAGGAGAGTTGCACCGTATCAGGAGAAAAAAAAGGTGTGCTTTGCTTGCCTGAGCAGCTACCCGGGGCTTGTTCTGGAGCTGAAGCATCCAAAGAAAAAGAAGTGTTAGCTAAAAGGCAGCAAGGCTTCCTAGTAGCTCCCAAATTTAGAGCTGTTCCCAAATCCTATATGATTCTTGAAGAAAGGTGATGAGTTCATTATGTAGAGATTTTTTAACAATGTAAATAAAACCTAGTCTTCCACTACATGTGATTATTCCTGGCCCTGGCCCAGAGAGGGAAACCCTTTAACTTTTTTTTTAAACATTAGGTACAGCAGTGATGATCCTTGGCCTGCACATTTGTATGTCCTTTCCAGGAGGTACCACTTCCATATTCATTCTATGCAGATTGGGGTATTTGTGGGAATGAGGTATTTATACCAAACTGGGTATTTTTTTTTCTATGTAATTCAATAAACTTTTGGTTGCAGCTTGATTTCATCTCTGAACCATGCTGAGCAATGCAGCTGTAGGAGTTTTAACAAATACTCAGTTTATTTGATTTGAGAATTGTCTTGAAAATCTTTTAGTCTTACAGTCTTGTTACCTTCTCCCTCAGCTCTTGTAGATCATAAACTTCACATTTTTAACAGTTTCAGTCATTTTACAATGTGTAGTTCCCTTGTAGGATAAATCTTCTCATACCATGAATATCATTTTAAGGAATGTCAAATATAGCAGTTTGTAGGATGAATCTTCTCATACCATGAATCCCATTTTAAGGAATGTCAAATATAGCAGTTTTTCATGCAGTGTTAGTAAATTTTAGAAATAAGGTTGAAAGATTAAATGCTTTGAAAAGTTACATGACTTGAAACTCAAATTAGTTCAGGTCAGTTTGACCTGACTTTTTTTTTTGGCCAGCATTCTAAATGAACTAACCCCAATGGTGAATCTTCTCATACCATGAATCCCATTTTAAGGAATGTCAAATATAGCAGTTTTTCATGCAGTGTTAGTAAATTTTAGAAATAAGGTTGAAAGATTAAATGCTTTGAAAAGTTACATGACTTGAAACTCAAATTAGTTCAGGTCAGTTTGACCTGACTTTTTTTTTTGGCCAGCATTCTAAATGAACTAACCCCAATGGTAGTATATATAACAATGTAGTGAAAGATTACTTCTTAAGAATTTGTGATATTTCTTGCTAGGAAGTGCTTGGTCAAACTCCAAAGGGTATTTGAGGGAGTGACTTCCTCTGGGTAGGTCCATATTACCAATAATTGACTGATAGTCCCAAATCACTTCAGTCTTTCTGTATGAACAGATGTATCATGTGGCAGAACAAGCAGAAAAAAATGTCAAATGAGCAGTTTTGCACCATCTTTTGAAATTCACTTTTTAATTTTAGGAGCAGAATGTATTTTTTTCTTGAGTGTACAGTTGGATGCATGTTAATTAATGGGTCATGGGGAAATAGATCAGTTGTTCCTGTGCATGTGAGTGGGACACAACAATTCCAAATGGATAGTTTGGTTTCCACAGTGCTGATCATGATGGAAATAGTAGCCATTTCAAAATGGAAGCTTCTGCCAAGAGCAGGACATGCTGGTTGGAAGACATGCATTATTTCTTAACAGAAAAGGTAGCTTAGTACAAACTTGCTGGGTTTATGACTTATGCTTGCTGCCAAGAGCAGGACATGCTGGTGGGAAGACATGTATTATTTCTTAACAGAAAAGGTAGCTCAGTATAAACTTGCTGGGTTTATGACTTATGCTTGCCTAAGGTGAAGAACAGGTAGGACAGTAGCAAAATTCTGTTGCTCTTAATGGAGTCAGGCCTGGGGCACAGCTGGATAAAAGTGGACAAATGCCTGTTTTATGAAGCCATCATAACAAGATTAATATCTGTTAATAAAAGACTCATGTCAGAAAGGTATTTTTGTCAGAGCTGAGATTTCTTTATTTTCCACCTCTAGTAACACAAACATTAAACCAAAGCTTTGCACAACATACATTTACATTGCCTAGAAGCAATAGGAAATGCAGTTGAAGCTTATCAGTGTTAAGAGAGACACAGCCCAATACTTCCCCCTTCTGATGATGTTTATATTATTCCAAAGAAATTTCCTCTTAAAGGATGGCTGAGGGAGTTGGGTTTGTTTAGCCTTGAGAAGAGGCTCAGGGATGACCTCGTGGCTCTCTCCCATTACCTGACAGGGGGATGTAGAGAGGTATGGGATGGTCTCTCCTGCCATAACTGCAGTGAGAGGACTAGAGGGAATGGCTGTAAGCTGAGACAGGAAAGAGTCAGATTAGATGTTAGGAAAATTTTTTTCCTTGTTAGGGTGTTAAGGCACAAGGTATAGGTTGCCCAGGGAGGTGGTGGAGTCACCATCCCTGGAAGTGTACCTGGATCTGGTGTTGGAGGATCTGGTTTAGGGGTTACAGCAGAGTGGCAGATTAATGATTGGACTTGGTGATCTCAAGAGGTCTCCTCCAACCTGGATGATTCTATGACAGTATTAATACTCATTTTACTGGTGTATCCTTTCATACAAAATTCTAATAAAGCTAGCAAGAATTTTTATGATAACAATGTACAAGCCACTGTAAGTAATGAAAAAAGGTGACAAACAGTCCAAATTCTGAGTTTGTAGGAGAATTCTTGGCACATATTCTTGTTCTAGAGTCTCTAAGTGATTTTTTTTCGTGATCTTTGAGAGAGAAAAGTAAAATGATACTGGAAAACCTCTTAGGTGTGGCTGTGGTGTACCATGTGGTGTGATACATGAAGCTGGGATACAGGAAACTGGGAGCAGTCGTGATCAGCATGGATCAAAAAAGCAATGGGCAGAGGCTGGTGGGGTCTGGCTGCAGGAAGGTCACCTGCTTTGTGTTTGGGAAATGACTGCAAGCCACCACATGCTTGAGGGTTCACACAATGAGGTTCCATTTTCTGGGGATGAGTGAGGAGCCCTCAGTAAGGAATATCAGCACAGGAATACCTCACAGGAGCCAGCATGGGAAGAAAAGACGGTGAGTGCAATTGTTTGAGGGTTGTAAGAACTCCAGGAACTGTATGGATTGTAATAGTTCAGTATCCCAGGCCCTTTCCTGTGGAAACTATTTCTTGACTTCCTTTCAAAGCAACTCAAGTATGAGCTTTCTTGGCAAAGGTAGAGGCTTGGGGTTTAGTGCGTAAACGATCACCCTTCCAAAGGGAGACTCCCTTGAACAGAAACGTGTGGAAATTGGCAGTGATGACCATGGATCGAGGGTGTGGTATGTGGAGAACAGAAGGCAGATCGTATTTAGAAAATAAGGTGGTAGAATCACCCCAAAGGAGAAAGTTTTGAGTGCTGATTGTGAGAAATGACCAAGTGTTCTAGGAGCAGGGAGAAAGAAAGCCCAAGAAGCTGAAGGGGGAAGATCAAGAAATCCTCAGTAACGTCAACCATTCACAGTGCTTTGTATAAAGGCTTTGAGAGCTGGCCCTTAGGCCTGCATGAGGTGAGGGGTTTACTTCTACAGTAGTTTAGTAGGACAAAAGGTTTAATCTGAAGAAATAAGAACAGAATTTAATTATCAATGTATGCGATATCAGTCTCAAACTGATCTGCATGCTCTTCTCTTTCACTTCCATCTGGCAAAGGTGCTTCTGTGTCAGCATTTGTCACACCTAATAGGATTGCAAAAGTTACGTGCTTGTTTAAAAGCCTTAGGACAAGGGGCACATAATAGTAATTGCTTAAAAAACTTTAAAATGTTGGAAAAAACAAAGATACTGTAGATTCCATTAGTTTGCATTTGCTCAGTAAATTATAAACAGAGGTTTCTTTTTCAGCTATTTAAGTTTCTGATTTTTGTGCAGTTATGGTGTTAAAATGTCTGGGGAGCATGTTACAGGATGGGTTTTACTGGAATGCTGATCATGATGCAATTCACATAAGTGGTCTATAAGCTTCTGGCAGGATTTAGCAAAGTTTGAGGTTAACTTGAGTCTGAGTAGCTTGAGGTCTTGTCATGTCATGCCTGTTGAGTTTTCAGCTACTTTTTTCCATGTAGTATATGTTCAGTTTATGGGTTTTTGAGGGTGATAGATAGCAACAGGTATATATTGAAATAGACCATTAAGAAGAATATCCAAAATTGTTATTGTGTTGGATATGCTACAACGGCTGAGAAACACTCAGTTTCTCTCTCTCTAATGTTTCAAACTCCAAACAGTGGAGCCCTGGGACACAGGAAAAGATTCTTAACTGACAGAAATAGTTGCAGCTCTGAAGGCAAATTAACTCTAATGATCAAAACGAAGTAGGAGAGTTGCTCAGTCTTTATTTTTAATGATTACTGTTATCCATATTAAATATTTTCTTAATACTTCGGTAGGACTATCTCTGTCTCAAGAAGTCCCCAAGACAATCTTCTGTGGCAAAAAGATACTTGTTTACATGCTTGAAGTTGGGTGAGATTATTCTAACTCACACTAAATGACAGTCCTTTCCCCACATCTTTTAAATACATTTTGCATAAGGTAATTTTTTTTCATTCTGAAGTATGAATATTCTGTTCCTCATTTATATTCCCATTACCTCTAGGTATCTCCTGATGTGAGTTTTTTCCAACCTTTTTTTTTTTCCCTTGCATTTTTAAACCACATTGTTAACTGTATTGATTAGCTTTTCCATGATTGTTTTCAATACTTACATGTATAGATTGGGGCTGGTTGGGTGCACAAGATGTTGGGTTTTGATTAAAACCTTTGTCATAACAGCTGTACAGTTGTGAAATCTACAAAATAGGTAGTGATTAAATACATTCTCTTTTTTTTTTTGTGAGTATATTGTATGATCTCAAGATGGCACAAACTTATTAAAGCATTCCTTGTGTGTTCCTGTTGGACCTGTCTGGCATGACTTTTTTTCAGGAAGCCATAAAATAGATAAGAAGGGAGGGAAACTGCAATGGAAGTATTAAGATAAGGAACTTTCAGAGAGGCCAAAATTATACTGGAGAGTTGTAGGGATAAAGAAAACAACAGTTGTGCTACACAGTACATGGTAATGCTGAGCATTTTCAGACTGATTAAGGAATGTTTGTTTATATTTCAAGGGTTGGTCATCAAAACCTCAAGACAGGGTTTCCTTTTATTATTTGCATTTCACAGATCTATGTTTGACACTTCCCTGTGAGAAATTGGTACCTGGTGGCTAAGAAAAGTAGAAAAACTGATGTCCAAGAAGATTAGGTCAGATCAGACAGAATATGGGCATTTTTCAAGCTGAAAGGTTTAAAGAAAGAAAGGAATAGGAGAAGGCTGAGAATGGAGTGGGGAAGATGAAGTGTTTCCTTCCATAAGCATCCTTAAGGAAGGAAATAAACACCTCTTAAGAAGACTAGTAAAGAGCACAAGAAATGTTGTATTGCCTTTTCTCCTTTCTACCTGAGGTCAGAAATGTTTCTTTACATATGTATATCAGCAGAGAGAAAACAATAAGCCAAGTGAAACCATAACACAGATCCATTTCTCCTTCCATTTATGCCTAAACAGGGTCTGCCAAAGCACCATTAACTGAGAGAAACATGGAGACATCCTAAAGCTGATATAAATGCCTATAAAACTATTA
Organism: Acanthisitta chloris; assembly: GCF_000695815.1. Taxonomy (NCBI): domain Eukaryota; kingdom Metazoa; phylum Chordata; class Aves; order Passeriformes; family Acanthisittidae; genus Acanthisitta; species Acanthisitta chloris. Next base: position 9,078 of record NW_008659920.1, read on the forward strand.
CTTACCCGGGCTTCCAGAGCTTTAAACCTTTTTTCTTGTTCTTTAAACAAATTATCCAGCCTGTGGAAACAAAGCAGACACACTGAGCAAAATGGAAAGGCCTCAGAACAAACCATAAAACACAAACCCCACTTAACTTCCTAGAGCTGTAGCCCCTTGCTGCCAGTTCTGTGCTGGTCAGACATCCCAGAGCCCCCTAAAAGCTTTGTCCTTTTGAGGTGTTCTCTGAAGTATTTATTGGACAGGACAGCATCTCTGGAACACTCTCATGCACCTGTTGGCCAGGGAACTCATAAACTGACACAGACCACAGCAGCTGCTCAGCTTCTGCTGAGGGCCACTTAGCCCCAGCTGCCATGGAAATCAAGGGAAGGACAAAGGACTTTCTTTGTCTCTTCAGCAACATATGTGGCTCTCCCACCTGTACCAAATGGAAACCGATCTGGTGTGAGAACTGAGGCCACAATGTTTTCCATCAACACAGAGGAGACAAGACACTAAAAATTTATGCAGGGTTTCATGTTTGGAAAATCCACATTCAAACCCCTTTTTGCATGCAATCCAAATGGATTGTATAGGGAACTTCCATATAGTGTCTCCAAATCATTGAATTAGCCACATGCTTTCTTCATCCTTCACCTCTTCTCCCACCAGTTCCTTATTAGCATCTTATTCCCCATAGGTTCAGCAAACCCATCTCTGCTTTCTCCTAGCTACCAATTCAAAGTTTCCCTCTAAAGAGGAATGTTCCAATCACATCTAAGAAAAAAACCATGCTGCTGGGTGGGTCTAATACATTTTCAGGTTAGTTCAGTGCAAAGTTCAAAGAATCAGTTGTTTTGAGGTTGGTTCAGTGCAAAGTTCAAAGAATCAGTTTCTGAGGTTTTCATAATATTTAAAAAAACTACTGCTACCACCCAAGAGTAAAGATGAAAAGCTACAGGTTTAGTGGAACCTTTCCCAGTCACTTTCTGGCTCTGCTATACCTGGAATACTGTGAAGCCAGACAGATTCTCACTTTTTCCCTCCAAGCAGTAACTTCACCTGCAATGTACCATCTTTAAAGCATTTTAGCTTTCAAGCTAGAAAAGAATATAATTGTGCCCTTTGTTTGGGAGCAATTACACACATAGTTATTGCTTTATCTCAACAATGAAGCTCTCACTCCTAGGGTTTGTCAGTGATTTGCTTATGAGAAAAAGGTTTAAACCAACATAATCATTCTAAATTATTATGAATTAAGAGTCAATGTAAACTGGAGGGAAAAGAGCATTTTCTAAGATCATAAGTATGCTGGTCTGGTCTCCAGCTATTCTGAGTTAGACAGATAGAGGTTTGTTCTGAAAGAAAGCAGACAGCACAAGCATATTTCTATGGAACTTTCTTGTTATGGTAACTTTCACACCCATTGTGCTTCTGTTTGAAGTGAGCTTTATTACAAGAGGAAACAGCTGGAACAGGTGTTGAAAGCTTATTTAAAGACTGCTTTGCTGTCTAGCTTTTAGTATTGCCTTAGATGTTTCTGTTTTTCCTGCATATAACTATTTTGTGTCTCACTTGAAGGCATAAAGCTCCGAATAATAATTTAGGACTTTAGCATACTAAACCAATTTAATTGATATTCCTAGTGGGGAGATATTTTAGAGAGGTAAATGGAGACAGTCTCAGGCTATAAAGCCATAAATAGTTAGTTGTTTTGCATCTGTTAGCTGGGGGTAATTCAAGATATCTTGAACTTCCAAAGTTTATCTTTGAACTTCAAAAGTCTAAGCCTTCAAAGGTCTGTGTTGTATTCCTGCAGGGGATGGCAGAATATGTGCTGCAGTATAGCAAATAAACTACTCTTCCACCATTTCTTCATTAATAGGATTTTCACTGAGTTTGACTGCAGGTTTGGCTGGAGGATACAGGTCTGTAACTGCACATACTTCAAGAATGACAAAAACTCTTTTAATATTATAGTGATGCTGGCTTCTCACAGTTTTTCATGGACTGTGTATTTCCTAACTGTATTCCAACTGAACCCTTCATATAAGCTTTCCAACGACCAAAATGTTAATCTCATTCAAAGGCAAAGACTTGCAAGGTACACTTCTTGTGGGTCAGAATAACATACTTGTTAGATGTGGCCTTTAGCCTTTCTTCATTGCTTTCTTTCTTTTCTTGTTCAAGTCTTACGAGATATTGGTCTTTTTGCGCCAGCTCCCATTTTATGATTTTTTGATCTAGATCTCTGTCTGTAGGAAGAATAAATGAAGAATTATATTTTGCTCCCTATTCTCTTATACTAGTAGCAAAAGTCTGATATGCTAAGGGAAAATGAAGTCATAGAATCATAGAATCATAGAATTTTAGGGGTTGGACCAGATCATCTGGTCCCAAACCCCCCTGTCCTGGGCAGGGACACCTCCCACCAGAGCAGGTTGCTCAAGGCTTCATCCAACCTGGCTTTGAACACTGCCAGGGTTGGGGCAGCCACAGCCTCCCTGAGCAACCTGTGCCAGTGCCTCACCACCCTCACAGGGAAAAATCTTTTTCTAATATCTAACCTAAATTTCCCCTCTTTCAATTTGTACCCATTGCCCCTTGTCCTGTCACTGCAGCTCCTGAAGTCTTACCATTGCAGGCCCTTTGGAATTGCAGGAGTCATGCTGTGAAAATACAGCGGAAAGTAAGTATTTCCTAGCTACTTTTTCAGGCCCTTTGTAATTGCAGGAGTCATGTTGTGAAAATACAGTGGAAAGTAAGTATTTCCTAGCTACTTTTTTTCTTGTGGTGGCAGGCAGTAGACTTTTTTGCACTTGAATATGACTCCTGAATTTTCTGAAGTACAGCATCAACTAATTTCTGTGGTTTTGTTTAAACTCATTTACAACCTTACTGGACTGGTGACACATTTTAGCCCCAAAGTATTCAATAAGCACAGTTTCATGTTCAGATGCACTTTATCATCTAAGCTTCTTTACTAGAACTATTATAAACAGGAAGGACAAACTTGAAATATAATGTCAAGTGTCCAAGCCAACATCAGGCCTCAATTTCACACATATATTTTGAATATAACATACTAGTTTTGCATCTTTCCAAAGATGGGTAAACGGGTACATTTGCTGCATGGTCCAAACACTGCTGAATCTATAAGCTGAGTGGTCAGGAACTTGCTTTCTTAGGAGAAAAAAGACTTTATTTTTTTTTAAGAATCTTCAGCAGTACACTTTGCTATCTGGAGGGAGTGTGTCTGAAAGGGGCCTTACTCAAAGGGCTATGAATTGGTCCAGTCTGAGTACAGTTCTGCTACAAAGCCCATCATCAGCCTGTGCATGAGGAGTAAATAGGCTTCTTAGCAGACACTACCAAGTTTGCCATCATGATAGGAAGCCCCCAAATGCCTTCTGTAATTAGCTGAACTTCATCTGCCATCCTAATTAGAACTTTTAAGACACCACCATTTCTCTAGGAGTCCTTGCTCCATGTCTCTGTATTGGGAAATTCCACTGATCCTAGTAGATTTTTAGACTTGGTATTTGGTTTTAGGCTTGTCCATACTTAATAATTACTAAAATTCAGGAGCAAATTGAGTATCAGATTCATTAAATCTGTCCACTGCTATGTTTTCAGAAATCAAATCCCTTTAACTACTTTTCTATTGCCACCTTTGATATAACTATGGTGCACAAAGAAATACATTGTGGGAAACTGTTTATAGCATATGTTATAAGCCTTTATTTATAATTTGTACTCCCCTGGCACTGTTGGTTAAAAATAAATTGTGAGTCTTGGCTTAAGGAAATCTGACTTGCTCTTCTATTTTGGCTATGCACCATGTCCTAGGAGAGTGTCAGGGTCTCCAGTGGCTAGATGTTTGCTATCAACTCACCCAGATAGGTTTTTTTATGTTTCACTTTGTTGAAGAGTCTTCTGAGAACCAGAATTACGTGGTTTATAATGATAAATGGTGGTGGTAAGACAGGCCGGCTGTGATACTCCACGATCAGGCTGTAGCGCTGAACCTTCCAGAAGATGTCTGTATTGCCCTGAACAACTTGAAAAGTGTAACTGTAATTGGGAGGGGAGGAGGGGGAGAAAAAAAAGTATATAACTTTTTTTGCCACAACAAGTTAAAGCTTATTATTACAAAATTTACTTTATAAAAGGAATGGCAAGCTCAGGAAGTAGTGTTGATTTAATGTAAAATTTGTGCAAATTTTTAGATGTTAAAGTAGTTGCAGTCTTCAAATGTTAAAAGATATATTTGATTTGGCTTGTTTTGTTGGGTTTTTTTAAGAAAGGTAATTCTACTTCACTAAAGCAATATCAGCAAACATGCCACATCAGTTCTTCAACCAAATGAATCATTATTAGCTGTGTTGACAACAACCATTTCCTCCATGTGCAGATCATCCTCTGAAAGTCTGCCAAATCTACTGCTGCTTTGCACCTGCAGACTTGGACTGCAGCACAGCCAGGGACCCAGACCCTTCTATGCATGCTTAATTGAACTTGGAGCAGTAAAAGAGACTTCTTTTCTTCTTGTCTTCAATGTGGCTAGAGTAAGGATGATGAGAACTTAAGAGCTATATGATCATAGGGGTCTGCCTATCAAGCCCCAAACAATATTCATTAGGAACATGGCAAGTGTATTCCAAAATGAATTGCCAACAGCAATGTAGTAAATGTGGGCACTCACTTACACCTTTGCAGCTTCTGTCTTTATACTTAGTGAAATCACTCTCACCTGAACATAGCAATCAGGAGATTCATAAGGAGAACATTTGTGACTAGGAGGAAGATAACCAGCAGAAGTATGACGAGCCAGTTGGCATAGCTATGAGGACACGATGGTATGTTGTCTTGCAGAATCTGCAGTGGATTAAATGTACAGTTCCCAGGAAATGATCGTGATGCTGCAAAGGAGGTATAGGTATAAAAGAATACTTTTGACAAATCCTGCTGCTACATGTATTTCTCAGAGTGGAGACAAAAGCTTTGCATTTTGGTGTGCAAGATTTCTGATTTTTGACAAAGAATGGCAAGAATTATAGATTGTTCCTGAGGTCTGAAGTAATGTATTTCACAGCTATTTCAGTGCAAATAAAAACTGATTTAGTATCTTTAAACATGTCTTTTTTTTATGAACTAGTGACATGGATGGATGTGTAGATTTGGCACCTTTACTGTTAAAATAAAAATCAAGGACAAAGATAATATCACTAAAATGAGATCTAATATTGGCTGCATATAAGCAGTAGCATAATTTTGTTCTGAATATTTTACAGTCATTAAAACTTAAACCCAATATTGTGATAGTATTTTTGTACTGCCCTTGCTGACTACTAGCAGGACTGTAAATACAAGACTCCAGCCTAAAAGGACAGTTCTTTACTTGAACTACTGAACTAATTCTTGCAGACTTCTTTGGAGATGACCTATTCTACATTTTACCTTCTTACCTGTCAGAAATGTTGCTTTGAACTTTTATGTCTAATTATTTCTGTGTCTTGTGATTATTTTTGTATTGTTTTATTTGCAGTGTTGCACATAAGCAATTACTAGCTTTATTTGATTTGGGCAGCTTTACCTCCAGAGTAAATAAATGCTCTAGAGGAATATTTATTCTAAAATATAAGTGTTTGCTTATGGGCAGAGCAGCACTGCTTTAACATTGTCATGTTAAACTACTGCCAAAATGTATGGAGGTACTATTATTGCAGTTTACACAAGGTTATCTGGCCCTAGGTTTAACTGAACAGAAATGGATTGAAATGAGGGAACGTATGCCAGACTTTAAAACTGCAAATCCTTGTGTCAATATTCCAGAGAGCTTGTCTAAATAGGGCCAGCCCTGATGCTTTAATGTGATTCTAAGATGCACATTATCTCTTTGCAAATACACTGTTTATGTCATGGTAGTGTGAAAGCTTTGGCCTGTAGGACAAGCATTAAAAGCAAAATAAAATAAATAAATCAAAAAAGACAATACTTGGAAGGAATTCCAGGCTCTAATAAGTGTATTCAAAAAGGGCCAAGTTAGGGGGAAAGAAATTTCCTTACTGTCAATTTCATCCAGTGGAATCTGGCCAAATATCTGAAGGTAAGGACGATAAAGCACCCGTCTGAATATCCACTCCACTCGGCTGTCATGGGGATGGAGCAGAGCTTGAGTTGTCACACCGTAGGCAATGAGCCACACACTCAAGAAAAACAGAAAGAAGAAAACATCCTTCATCTACAAAAGAGAGGGGGAGGGGAGAAAAGGAGGAGCAGTGACTGTGACAGCATAGTCAAAGTGCAGTAGTCTATCTGTATGAATATGGCTCAAATAATTCTTTACAAGCTTGTTTAGGCTAAAGGAGGTGGAACAGGATACAGTTCCATGCACAGAATTCTTCTCCTGACCTTGCTGTTATCATATTTTTCTTGGCCTGTGATAAGCATTTTGCTTCGATAGCTCATTTAGGTAAAGGCACGTTTTAAACTAAACCCTTGCTTTGCAATCATCTAACATTTGAAAATGGAACACACATCATTTTTTAAGTGAATCTCACTGTACCTTTTAAATGTATATTTTCTGTGAGATGTCTCAGCACCATGGACTACTTTACTGAGCAAGAGTTCTGCTAAGGCAGAGAATCCTGGTAACAGTCAGTGCTCATTGATGAATCCTGAACCATGGACAGCAGACAGTGAAGGCTGCAAGGATCAGGTTCCTTCTGTCTTCAGCTTTCAAGCTAAGTGATGCATCTGAGGGATTGTTTTCAGGTCTTCCTGCTTTTAAACATTCTGTTTCTCTACAGAAGCAGAAGTAATTGAATCCTAAAACACTTACTTAAAAAAACATCTAGTATGTGTTTCGAGTGCAATAATTTTTCCCTGGTGGAGGAGGAACACTTCATCCTCTTCCCATCTAATCTGACAGAGTTCATTAGGGACTGTAGATTCATTTCAATTAGATTATTGCATTGTACAGTTACCCAAATGCATAAGCATTTCAGACCTCCAGGATGTTACCTGGAGTTCTATTAAGAAACACAGTCGCTAAGCCAGGCAAGACATAGTTGATGTCTCTCTGACTTTCATCAGTCTGTTTTGTTTTCTGGATGATTTAAAATTCATTAATGCTGCAGGACTGTAATGGTGTCACAATAATGGGAGAGCAGTGGCAAGTCTGGAAATGCTCTTTTCCAATCTGCTGTCTCTCTGGGACTGGGCATTATAAAGGAGAAAGACAGTGAGAGACCATCATTGATTGCTTTTTTGCTTAAGTAATGGAAATGATCTTGCTTGAACTCCCTTGATGAACCTTTCAACAAGGTTTCATTTACTGAAGTAACTTTCACTGCTCTTTCATTTGATGTAAGGTTCAATGTTGAACTACCAAAGCTAAGGCATTGTGTTGGCTTGGTAGGGGTGGAAGGTGAAAGGTCCCATTTTATGGTTTTGTCTAGGCTGCTGTTCTTATTTGCATCTTCTCAATCCGTGTATTATCTTACATGACTTCAGATGCCAACATAGTGGGCACATCAATGTACTTTTTCAAGGCCCTGGTTTAGTTTGCTGTGCAGCAAAGGATGAGTTAGAAAGTGCAGGTCTGACTTGCTCTCTTGAAATAGAAGTCTGCAAATGCTGTAAGCTAGATGATGAAGAGCAAGTATTTATTTACTCTTTTTCTACTCCAACCAAATGTCATGTTAGAGTTCCAGTTATTGCATTTGTAGCCAAATCCAAATAGCCTGGTAGTTTTATTTGTTCAATGTATAGGCTTGTTTAGACTACAAAGCTTTTACTGAGCTCTGCTGTGAGTCACAAATTAAATATTTGTAGATTCTATAAGAGCACTTACAATCAGATGAACTCTATTAATCAGTTACCATGAGCTAATTGACCTGGAGGATTACTATGACTAAATGAAAAGCTACTTCAACATATCAATGCATACCCAAGCACAATAACTGTGGTCCCAATGTATTATTTCCTGCAGGAGAGTAGTAATAAACAAAAATGTCTCCCAACATATGTGCACAAAGTACTAATATGTTTTCATTCTAACTTGGAGCTAAAAAGTACAAGTAAGAATAACTCCCGTGGGAAACTTGCAACTATCCTTTTATATGGGAGGGTTTTTTCACACTTCTTGCAAAACAATGTAATCTCTTTTTCCCTGAGCAGAGTCATTAAGTGAATGCCTTGCCCTTCTGCACATGGGCTGTTTTCTGTCTAAGGTCTTTGCTCTGGATGCACACAGCTTATGAAGTTGGAGGAATAGCAGTAAGTCAGACACACTCTACTCTTCATTTGCCAGATCTGAGAATAAATTATTGGGTAAGGTACAAGGATTCATAAATTGGGACAAAGTGATTACACTACAGAGCTCTTCAGTGAATGCCTTGCCCTTCTGCACATGGGCTGTTTTCTGTCTAAGGTCTTTGCTCTGGATGCACACAGCTTATGAAGTTGGAGGAATAGCAGTAAGTCAGACACACTCTACTCTTCATTTGCCAGATCTGAGAATAAATTATTGGGTAAGGTACAAGGATTCATAAATTGGGACAAAGTGATTACACTACAGAGCTCTTCAGAAGGATCTATTTCAAACATACTTCATCTAATATTCTTAATAAAATAACGGAATATATGCAAAGTGAGAAGCCTTAAAAATGTAAAAATAAAGATAGATTATAAACTGATTTCCTTTCTAAAGAAAAGATTTCCTACTCTCCATTTCTTAAAAGGCACAAGAATTTATCTGAGGGAGATGGCACACTTACCATCCTTTCCACAATTATGATCTTGGGTCCAAGTTGTTTGTGAATTGCAAAAATATGTATAAGTCTAAGTGTAAACACTATAAAATCAATGGCAAGTATAGCACGGCCAGCTTCAAAGGTTGAGTTCCGCATCCTGCAGGACACATGAAATAAAATATCAGCTCTCAGCAAGTACTGTTGTGAAGTATTTTCTCAAATACAGAACTTGGGTTCCAGGCACAGCCTAGTTAGGAAAAGACAAGTGCTTCAGGGCTGTGGTTGCATAAACCTGTAAGAGGAACATAACATAATATCTGTAGATTGATGAGAAATAGCCCAAAGATGGAGGAACACTGTTCTCTCTCCTTCGGTTTCAACCTCGAGTAAAAGCAGTTGTCAAAAACAAACAAAGAAAAGCAGAGCTTTTCAGTATGTGTCTGAATACATCAGTATGTATTTTTGTGGTTTCTGGAGCAACTTCTAGGTTTCAAGACAACTTTGGAGAAACATGTCTCAAAGCTTGTAAAGATAAATGTCACAGCTGGTCCTCACATGCACGTGAGACTCTGCTGTCAGTTGGCTTACACAGCCCTTGCTACTGATGCTGACTGCATCCCAAGGAACAAATGCATACCTGCAGGTTACCCCAATGATGAAAAGAATGTTGGCCACCATGTCACATTTATTCCAGTTATCCTCTACATACAGTTTAAATTTTTTTATTAATTTTTTGTCTTCATCCATATAGAAACTCTGAAAAAGAGAAAGAATCATTGGTATTGATGTGCTACCAGTCTCACTGGTAAGATATCTGTTTCCTTTTTCTCTTTCACTGGAAAGAACAAAACTAAATTCCTAATTAAGAATATTCCTTAAGAATTTTTGAGGCCTGATTCAAGATTTCACAGAAGAAATTCTTTACCATGAGGGTAGCGAGGCACTGGAACAGGTTGCCCAGGACAGCTGTGGCTGCTCCATCCCTGGAAGTGTTCTAGGCCAGGCTGGATGGGGCTCTGAGCAACCTGGTCTAGGTGGAAGGTGTCCCTGCCTATACCAGTGGGGTTTGGAACTAGATGACCTTCCAATCCAAACCATTCTGTGATTCTATGGTTTTGTCAACATTCAACCTCTTCAGCAATACAACAACTTCCAGACACAGTTCAGTTTCTGGACATTGCTACCTAAACAGCATGAACAGATTTGACATTTGTGGAATTGTCAGTGAAGGCACATTTGATTATCTAGGCAAGGGGTTGGGTTTCTAAATTGGGTTTTAGCCTTCACTCTTTATGTTTTACAGGTTTGTAATGAAATGGTCTTTGATGCAGATATTTTCCATGACCTCCTCTGGTTATGGCCTTGCTGCATAATTTCAAACAACTTGTAACAAACTGGGATCCCCTTCCCTGTTCCTATTGCTTAGATAATGAACACCTATTGGTTCTGCCAGACTAACTGTTTTTTACTGGGTTTTTTGTGTCTAAAGAGAAGGGCTTTATGCACCCACTGTTGGCAGCACACTAACACCACGATTCACACATTGTTTCAGTTGTTGAGCCAAGGACATTCCAAAACCAGTAATGGCAGAGTAATGGAGAAAGGTTTTGGGGGGTTGGTGGTTTTCTATGTTTGTTTGAAGAAAAGGAAACCCAAAAGAGATCTGCTAATGTTTTCAGTTGAGAAGCATTTTAGGGAAAAACACAAATAATCAGAAATCATTTAATTGTTTGTTGGTTTGGTTTTTTTTTAACAGTGGGGAATAATCTCTTAAATGGAAGTAGAGTTGTCTGCTGTGTTTCCAGGTGTAGAATATAACTACCAACTTACATTTGTGGTGGAAGGACCTAGTTCTGGGGAGTGAAATCAGAGAGTGACTTTACAAAGTGAAGAATATCTGAATGTTGGCAGCCTACTTGACTTGGCTATACCTGGAGTATGATGGAAAAACAGAGGGGGAGCTATAGGTTTATATGGTGGAGGAAGAGCTTGCTCTTGATAAAGGTGAGATGTTTTGGATAATGTAAGTTCAGTATGGTTCACCTGTGCAACCTGACACTTGAAATCCTAAAGCTTGTACAGTTATACAGATTGCAAATCTGTTGAAAATATTGCTTCAAGTTTTACTGTGTTATTACTAAGACGGTGTAAGTTACTTACCTGTCGGATCTCTTCCAAGACAAAGGTAAACACCCAGAAGTATAGTATAATTTCGAATACAGATGGACCCTCTGGTGGAGGTAGTTTAAAGTCCAGTAAAAGCACATAAGTATATAGAGACAGAAAAAAAAAGTACATTACAACATTCCCCATAAATACAGTTACAGGGGCACTGCAGAATTTTATGCACCGGCTATGCATGAATGTCCTCCACGCTGTATTTTCAGAAGAGTTGTTTTCCACTTTACCATTTTCTCTGCAAACCAAAAAGAATATAGGCTTGGTGACAATTTCCTAAAATTAGTTCATGGGAAGAGGCTCCATATTATTCTATCTAAAGCTTCTTGTAAGATAGTAACATGCAGATGCTGAGGGTGACAAGGGAGGAAGGCTATAGAAGTCAGAGCAGAAATATTTCTGATCAAAAGGAAAGTTTTGAAAAACAAAGTCGCATCAGACCTAAATGCACATTCTTGTTTCTTGAGCTTAGTTGTGTTACTCTGATTTGTAACTTCATTGTATTTCTACATGTAGTGCAAACACAGTGCAAATACAAATGGAACACAGAAAGGAAGCTAATTGCTCTTTATTGTCCTAAATCATAGTAAAGAACAAAAAAATGGTCAATGTCGTTTGCAAGTCAGTTCTTAATTATTTTGGCACTAAAATTTTCTTTGCAGTGTTTTCATGCATAAGTTCTTGTTGTGGCTGTGACTTTTAAACTTTTGACCCAGACTCACAGTGCTGGATCACATTATGCATTTTTCTTGACTATCCTTGCTGGAGTCTGAGGGAACTACTGAAGTAATGCTTTAGTCCTCTACACAACTGGCATCTTGCCCTTTATGATTACATTAAAGTAAGTTGCAGAATAAGCAATATAGAAACCTTTAGCAAAAAGAGCTGACCTCATAAATTATGCATTAACATAGACTTTGACTATTGTGGAATGACACAAGTATTTTGGTAGATGAAGGGAAATTTGACCTGTACATCTACAGTTATTTTGCTGTGTTTTGGAACATGAAGTGATATCTATTGGCAGTGGAAAATATCCTGTGCAGAAAATGCAAGTTCCCTGTGTTTGATAGCAATCTGATCTTTGTGTGAGGATTTGTTTCCACATAAAATGCTCTCCTGTGTAAGCTAGGGATGTTATTGGATCTTTAATTTTGTAATTCTGACTCTGAGAGGTGTGATCTCCAATGAAGGATGCACACACTAGGGTATATTTTCAATTTCACCTCACAGAAAAGAAACAATGACTCTTCACTGGTTTTTAATTTCCTCTGACAGTCTTGCTAATTATTAAATACATTTGTTAAAAGGAAAAATTTCTGCTCACAGACAATATTTTCTATGTGCCTCATTCTGTACTACCTCTCAATTTATGACATCATAAGACACATTCCCATGGTAGCAGGCTAATATCATAAACAGATAATTGCAGCTTTACAGTAAGATGCTGAAATAGATCTGGGAGGGAGAGAGCCTCTTTGTTAAAATAAATTGCTAAGATAATAGCAATTGGAACACACAATGTAATGACCAAACCACACTGCACTCAGGATATGGAAGTGCTTTATGATATTGCTTACAAATAGCTCCCAAGAGGCAGATGCTTTTACACCTATTTTATAGGTTAGGGAGGGAGAGAGAGGAACTAATGATTTTCTCCAATGTACCAGCAGATAAATGTCAGAGGTAAAAATAGAACCTAATAACTCTGACTTGGTCCAGGACTGCAGATGATGTTTCCTCTCTACCGTTGGTCACATATTTCTGAAGTTCTCTTTAAATTACAGAAAAGCTTAGTCCAAGTGGCTATTTAGCACTACTTAGCCATTATGAGGACTTTGCACCAATCAAGTCTTCTCATCCTGACTTGTAGCCTTGTGGCCTCCCAGGTTTTGGTGATGAGTGTGTGGTAGAGGTAGAGATATTCGGTTCAGAATCACAGATCAATGAATGACCACGAGCAACTGACAAAATCCTTGTGCTCAGTTACTCATTTGTGTGATGCTCCCTCTAATGCATAAGGTTCCTCAGAACTCATCTTTAAAATATGAATGAAGAGCACTAGTATGGTGAGAAGCTGACTTCATGTGAAATTCCCTGGTGCTGGTGTGTGCAAGTATGCCTTTGTAGGAAAGTAAGCAGTGATGTCCTCAGATAATGTAAGGTTTTGCTGAGAACCTGATAAGTTTCTAAAATCCAGTGTATATCAGCCATCATGAGCTGAAGGGAATGTCAAGAAATGCTATCTGATTCCCAAGGTATTGAGCAGACTCCTTGTTCTGTACAAATTACCTGCTCAGAGCAGGTTGTGTCTCCTAAAAACAGTGATATATCCCTGTTTATTTTCTATATTACTTTTAGAGAGCAACAACAGCAGTAATCAGATGGAACAGCACTTTATGAGGAGTAAAAACTTTCTTGGTCCTTCAGCTGCTCCTTAGATCATTAACTGGTCACTAATCCACAAGAAGTCTCCTGTTCTTTAACTGTTGTCACAGAAGTTATAACTAGTGTTTTGAAACTTACCTATCTTCTTCCTTGGAAAAAAGTTGAGTCCTCTCTGTATCCAAATTGTCTAGATCTTTAAGTGGCTCATTCTTTGGTTGTTTTTCTTCCCTTTAAGGAAATACACTCATTAGTTGAAAGATGATGCTTAGCCATTTTTCACTACTAAATTGGTATTGATACAGAACTGCTAGCATGTACTTGTCTTGACCTCGGTGCACAGGGAATCTATCAAATAAAGCATAATCCTTACCTTTACAAATTTTGTTTACTTTTAAGGAGAAGGTTGAAGTCACACACAAGATTCAGAAAAGTGATAATTGGCATGCTTCACAAAAATGGAGCAGGATGGTCAGTTTCCTCAACTTACTTATGATTAGAGCAGAAAGAAATCCCTCAGTCAGTCTAGGGGACAATTCCCCAGTGCTCCATTCCTAGTTACTCTTAGTAGCAATTAAGAGAGGAAATGCCAGAAGCAGTAGGGAACATGTGTCAACTCTTGCTTTTTCAGGGAAAGAAGGCAAAAAAAATGGAAAATTGGAAAGGCTTACTTTGATTATGAATCAAAATTTAAACCTTTCCATGAAAACTTTGCCAAAATATCACATTGAAGTACTTGAATTTGTGAATCTGGCAGCCAGTATGGCAAGAAGGTCATCTTTAGTTATACTAGAAGAGGGAAAGTCTTAAGTCAGCAGTGTTAAACAAGTTTTCCTCTTGCTTTTTAAGTAGTTTAACAGTTAAGAAACATGTTTTTTCATAATTACATGTCATTCCATAGTGCCAGTTCTGATGATTTGTACATGACTCTATGAATATTATGAGGTTTTCTGAAAGTTTCAGATCCTGCATTTTTATGAGTGTCTGAGCATCTTGGCTGCTCTGTTTTTTCTTTTCTGTTTTTTTGTTTGGTTGGGTTTTGTAGGGTTTTGTGTGTGTGTGTGTGTGTATGTATGGGGTTTTTTTTAAAAGAAACCCTAAGATTCTAGACATCTTCTTTGTGACAAAGAGCTGAAAACTACAACTTCAAAGTTATGCCTGCAGAAGACTAACAAAGAGATGTCCTAAGGCACTGAATTTGAAAATCTTAACTGGTTTAATGTCAGTCCTGTGTTTAAGCTTGACTTATGGTTATCAAGGCTTGTGGCTGAGAATAGCTGCTTTGTGATGGCTGTTTTCCTTGATATGATACTGGGGTTTGAATCAGGCATTTCCAAATCTAGAAACAGATGGAGCTACACCTAGACATATTCTACACATTACTGTGTGGAATCTGGAGCTGACAGAATTCCAACAGGCTTTTCTGTGGACTCTGCAGAATAGAAATGATTTATGTGAAACCATGGCATTGATCTTTTAAGGATGAGAACAGGCACTAATCAAGGACATAAATCACTCAGCCCCGTAGAAAACTGATTGGGTTAATAGCAGTGCAGTCCTTTTGACACTCTGAGATTATATTACTGGTTTAATCACTTAGGTGAGAAATTTGGAGTCTGAATGTTATTTTATGGCTTATTTTTCATTGCTTCCTTATGTTTTGCACTCAAATAGTTATGTTTATACCTGAATGATATGAAGTTTGTGTAGATTAGGAAAGGACAGAAGAACGCACAGATAAACTTCCAGATCTTTGTGCTTGGAGACATGTCTCCCCACCATATTTTTGTCAGGAAGGCCTGAAAGTCAAAAAAAATGAGATATGGCTTTAACATCACAAAAACATACTTGCAGATGAAGTACACATATGTTCTGTGACTCCTGAGACAGCGAATGCTCTGGAGACCTGAAGAACAGGTACACCTTCAGAGCAAACAGACGTTCTGCGCATCCTTCTGCAGCTGTTGAGTATGCAAAGAGTTATTAAGAGACCAGTGGCAAGAACAGCAAGTCAAATGGAATTAAGCAACATCTGTAGTACTAAGAAAGCACAAGTCAGGCACTGGGAGCTATAAGCAGCATCACTCTTAATTTAGCTTTGCGTATGCAGAGAGAACTCAGGTTGTGAAAAGCAAAGCTGAACAGTAATTTGAATTAACTTGTATCAGTGAGCTCTTTCTTGAATCTGAACAAGGAGTTACCTCACATCTTGGAGCAGCCTCATTATGCCCCAGGCAGATTTACAGTGCTTTTCTGATGCTTTTCTGTGAGCAAGGAAGGAATAAAAAGCACACGATGGATTAAGGGCTAAATCTTCTCAGCACACTGGGTATGTGAGCCAACTGGATGAAAGGAAGGGGAAAGGGAGGAACTGTGTTGCTTTGGCAAGGACATGGTATAATGTCCTCTTCATATGGCGCCAGGGAGAGAGAAGAGTTCCTTCTTTGAAGAATGGCTCTTAGGGGAATATATTTCATGGGCTTGTTCAGTTGCTGTGCTATCTTTTTCTGTGTCCAACTTAAGGTGCCAGGGGGTATGTAAAACTTACCTGGACACCATCCTGTGCAAAGAAAGTCTTCGCATCTGCTTCTGTAGCCAACTGAAGGCAGGTGGTTTTGTTCCAGTACTGATTTTTCCTCACCAACAGAGCAAACGCTCTCTCCTCACTGTTGCGGTAGCACTCACTGAACAGTTCTGACAAATGAAGCATAGACAAACAGATCTTGTAATTTAAAAGAAAAAATAAAAAAATTTATGTAAGACAAGAGGGTGGTGTGTGTAGGGTGAAGCACAGTGGTAGCAAAGCCTGAACACTGCCAGATGCTCCTTGCTACACCAGAGACTTCTACAAGGCTGAAGGAATTGAAAAGAGCCTGAGAGCTAAGAGGAGGTGGGAGGGAGAAAGGAATGATGCTGGACACTAGAATAACTTGCTATGACTTTGCATGTGTGTGTACATGTGTTGGGGCAGAAGGCAGATGATATAGATTGGCCTTGGTGAAAAAAAATCACTCTAATTTTAAAGTTGTCACTATTTGCAGAAAAATGGAGTAAATCTCTCAGTACCTCCCTCTTACCTCTCTCTATCTGCATGCTCCCTTCTCAGCCTGGGGCCTCTAACAGGTTGGGGTTTGTATCTTATTGTTGTTTGATCTGAGGAGAAATTTTTCTTTTGGAGTTCTCCTACTGACAGCATAAGCAACTTCTTGGAAATATGTCAGTACTTGTTACAGTCCCTCATCTGTAGCTGCCTCATGTGGAGCTTTAGTAAATAGCAAAAGACCCTGCATCTTTGGGGTGATCTTCTTGCACTTTGAAGGATGAGTTGCCAAGCTGTCCCCACTCTCCTGAATGCACTAAACAAAAGGAGCAGCTCAGCTCTGGCTTGTAACCAACAAATACTTGGGTTTAAGACAGAGCTGTTTGACATAAAGTAATATTAGACTTGATAGAGTGTTGTGGCATAGTTATTTCCAGAGAAACTGGTCCTGGAGCTTTGAAACTAGGATGAGCAGCCCCCCAAAAGATCAGTGTTTTCTCATTAGACAAGCTCTGACTTCTTGTGTCTGTTTCATTCTGCCAATTCACTTGATTATCTCAGTACCTTTCCTAAAGCAGCCTACACTTTGTTACGCTGTGAGGGCTGGAGAAAGGATCAAGTTCACTTAAAATAAGCTGATATAAAGACATCTTTTGTACTTGTTGTGGTATTTATCATTCCTAAGGAATGTTTGCTTTACGTTTGACAGGGTTATCCAGGCCAGAAATTAAAACTGAGGATCTGATCTAATACTTATCAAAGCCAAGGAGCAGATTGGATTAGGCCCTGTAATTCCATTACTAAATTCCTGTGACTATACAAGAACCTGATTTTTAATTTTTTAAAATAATAATGGCCCCATAGCAAGAAAAGAAAATGTGATCTGTGTGTAAATAATGTAGCAATGCCTGCATAAGCCTTCAGCTGCTTGATGTACTAGTTCTAAGGGGAGAGGAGCATCTGCATTTGTTTCCACATGTGGCATGTTTTAAAGCCCTCTGTTGACAGCAGTGCTGCTCCCAGGTATGGATTGGACTGAAGTGAGATCAGCAGACACCCTTGTGTGCAGACATCTGTTTCTAAGCCAGGCAATGGGGAGAGGGCTTGGCATTCCAGCATTGCAGATGCCTGGATGCTGACTGCTGTAGGGAGGGGTGGCTTGTCTGCTGCACAACCAGCCTGAGCCTCACTGCAGTGTGCAGTGCAGTTAGCCCTCTTCTGGGTGAGGTAATCTCAAGTTATTTTTAGCAGCGATGACAAACCTCAAAACTTGTTGCTTTAGTGGCCCTTACAGAGCACACTTGATATTGCAGGAAAACCAAGCTGCTGGGAGCCTGGAAATGTTTTGGTTATTCTGCCTTCCCCATCACTAACACATCTTATGCTAAGATAAATACCACTTAAAATACCAATAAGCAGCAGGAGAGTAATTTCTGCCATGCATCCCAGGGCCCAGTCTCGGAACACTGATTTTTCCAAAATGATTGTGTTTTAAGTCTTTCTGTGGTATCTGGATGTTTGGGATTGCCTGTGCTGCGAGACTGAAACAGTATTCTTTTCACTTGCTTGTCTTCCAGTGGCAGTTACTTCTCAAAGTTTTGATGCCATTCAAAAGGTGTCATTACTTACCAACAGCAAGCTTATCATACGTGGCATCTTTCATTGTAGCAGATACTTCAGTCTCTGTCTCCAGGTGGGACATCTCTTTAAGGATGGTGCAGGCTGCCAGAGCTGATGCTACTCCCTCCCGACCCTGTAGAATTGAAAGGAGTGCTGCTGTTACCCCCCCTGGAGAGCATTGCTGAAGGGGGGGACTCCACTAAGGAACACATCTGACAGCAACCACAAAAAATTCATGCATGCCTCCCTGTCCAAGAAAAATCTTCCCTCAAATGCAGATTTGAAAGTCCAAAATGTTGATCGAAGTGACAGGTTTGATGATATTTGAGAGCTGAAAACCACATATTGTGGATGCCCTATCCCTGACAGTGTCCAAGGCCAGGTTGGATGGCTCATTGAGAAAACTGGTCTAGTGGGAGGTCTGCTGTGTCCCTGCCCATCACAGGGGGGGGTGAAACTAGATGATCTTTACCGTCCTTTCCAACCCAAACTATTGTATGATTCCATATTGGTAGTTCTTGTGCCTCGTAAGGCTGGAGACTTCTGGGTCCAGGCTCTTAGATTTGGGGTAGCAGTCAGACTGAAAAGAGAATAATGTGCTATGGAAATGGAGCAAAACAGTCTCAGAGTGCTGAGATGCCTTGAGCACGGCTGTGCTGAGACCCTGCATAAGGATGTATGAGGAAGAAGGGACCACAGCTGACAGAGGCACAGCAGGGGCACTCAGGAAAGATCCCTGTTACCAGTGCCTTCTGTAGCAACGCTGATGTGTCTGCAGGCACACACACACACTCGCAGGCTGAAGAGCTGTGCATGAGCCTGCCCATGACCCCCCTCTGCCAGATGCAGTCCTCTGGAAGGTCAGGGATGGAGCCTGATAGCTGTGTCTTGCTCTGTGGGGGCAGGGAGGCTCCCAGATGCAGGAGACAGGGCCTTGGTTGTGGGGAATTATAAAACAGCAGCCAATTATGCTAGCTTGGAGCTCAGCCTTTGAAAGCGTGATGCTGTTGCTCCCTACACATAGGGAACGTAAGCTAAAGATGCTTCATTGCACCATCTTCCCTCCCATCACGCTTGGATCCAAACAATGAACTTATTGTAGAAGTCACAAAACCTGAGACTGACAGCGGTGAGTCATCAGGAGCAGGGGAGGGGAGCTCTGCAGCAGAGCTTCAGGCTGTGCTGATTTACACCTGCTGCTGCTCTGCCTCCCTCCATCAGGTCCTCTGGCCCCCACTGGCATGAGTCACACAGAGATGAAAGGCCCTGTAAATGCCACATCTCGTGTTTTGGAAACAAACCTATCTGACATCTGAGCTGCAAAGCTGAGCAAAAAAAATCTCGTAAACTTGAAATATGCCAATATTTCACCTGAAGCAGCTACAGCTCAAAGCTTACCATAGCCCAGAAATAGTTTGCCATCTTGTGCCGGTTTTGAAGTACTGCCCAGACAAACAAATCCCTCCAAGGATTTTCACATTTCTGGTTCATATCCAAGGGCATTCGCTCTGTATTCATGTGATCCTGAAATATGGTTTGTAGAAATTAAAACCTGCTTTTCAGTCTCATTCCATCCAAATGACATGATCTAAGCTGCTCTCAGCCTTGCCAGCTACATCATATTCTTTTGACTTTTTATTTTTCTTTTCTGTAAGATTGAGAGGCAATTAGCTCGTTCTGTACTGAGTCAAAGAACCGTTGTGTCCCTGAGATAACTCAATATGTGTGAGAACATTTCTGGATGAAATGTTGGCTCCATTGAAGCCAACGGTAAAGCTCTCATTGACTTTATTAAGGGGTTTCACCGCTGGTGTGTAATATCATACACAACAAACCTGTGATTAACTAATCTGAGCTTGCCTTCAATTATATTAGACTCTGCTCAACTGCCACAGAGGACATGGTTTCAGAGAAAAGGGAACAAAAGGCATTTTATTTCAACAGAAATAAATCTCTCCAAGGCCCTGTACAGGACAAGAATAGAGTACATCAATCCCCCCTTTTAGTCTTTCCTTTGAGAAACCTTTCCCTCATGCAGGGAGCAGCTTAAGTAGAACACTGCTTATTCCTTTATCACTAGATATAAAATTGTCCAGAGGAAGTGTAGCCACTTAGGTCAAGTTCTAAGTATATTTAAAAACTGCCTTTATATCTATTGTGTTAATTAGAAGCAGCCAGGGTGCATTTATTTTGAATAAAACAAGTTCTTGTGAGAATATGTTTTTAAATCATTTAAATTTTGAGATTCTGTTCAAATTTGTTTTAATGACATTTTTGGGGAGATGCTGGGGGGGAGCTGTTCTTCATATTTTAGTGAGCTATTTATCAAATGCATTGCATGGAAAAACTTGCAGAAGACATAGATATTCTAAAAGTCTCATCTGTCTTTGTAACCACTAGTTCCTAACTTGAAACAAGACATGCGATTTAGCAGCAGTGACACTGTTATCCAAGTACTGTGAAGCTCTTTCTGTTGCCAGTGATAATGGGATTGAGCCACTGTTGGGAAGGAGCCACGGGAAGAAGCTTTTAAAGGAATGAAGCTAGTAGGCAGCATGATGTCATACCTGAATTGAGCCTTATTTGCAGCACTTGGCTTTAGCTCACTTACTGCCAAATGCCAAAAAGCTAAGAGATTTTGGGGGCAAATTTCTATTTCTGTAAAATTTGTGATTCCAGGGATTGTGAAACAAAGGCCATAACTTAGCAGTAGCTCAAGGTACAGCAGAACCTTGCATGAAACCCCATGTACAGAGGGGCAGAAAGAGAAATCACAGTCTGTCTTAGAAATTCCTTTCTTTTCTCTTTTAGTTTTGAAATTAAAAAGATCAAAGCATTTTTAGCTGTAAAAATAAGGTGCTGAAAAAAGGAATGAGAAAGTAAAGTGACTGTTCTGTCATCTTCCCTTTCCTTCCCTGCCCCACCCCCAAAGGCCAGACCTAGTTAAAGTTGTTCAAATTCTGAATTAGAGGGGAGCAGAACTACAATGCAAAGCTGGGACTCACAGACTTTTCCTCGTAGAAATCTTTCCATGCATCATGAAGAAAATCCTTGAGAACTCTAGAGACCTGACTGAGAGTGAAAAGTGGGCTGTTGTCCTTCTGCTCATTTTGCTGTAGACCAGGGAGCACTGCCAAGGACAGGTTGCTTTCTTCATGCTTCTTCAGCAGTTCATAGAGGAGGCATTTCTGAGAAATGGAACAGTAGAGTCGCTGCAGACGACCATGGGTCAGGAACTCACATATGTTAGCCCCATTGTCAATAAATAATTTTACGAATTCTGTTTTGTCATTGACCAGAGCATCCATCATCACTTCTTCCAGGTCACAGGACTAGATAGATGAAGGGAAAAAAAAAAAAAAAGAAAAAAAAAAGGAAAGTTTTTTGGGTAATCATGGATGGATGATGAGAGAGGTAAGATTTAACATGAGGACATGAATATTTTGTCTTCTACCAGATCAGCAGTGGGTACAATGAGAAAGAGGTAGAATTTTCTTCATTTCTCTGTGACCGAACATCTATGTAAATGTTAGTGTTAAAACATCAACAGAAATAGCATCCTGTAGGATTTGTGGTGATGTTACTACCCACTGTATTTCATACAGCAGTTGAAAACAGTGACATTCTTCCTACCATGGCCTAAAGTAATATCTGCATGCTCCTTGTGCTTTGTAAGCTTTGGTTTGTTTGCTTTAAAGCTCTATACAAAAAGGGGATCTTTGACCCCAAAGAGCTCAAGAAAGAGACTGTGACCACTGAATTATTCCTCTGTCTTTAGCCATTATCATATAGGGGAGCAGAAGGACAAACAGCCTCAGGAAGCACACTACCACTGCCCAGTCTCTTGGTGGAGCACTCAGGTAGAGTTAAAAACTGAAACCATCTTTTGGGTTGTTCCAGTGTCCTGTAAACATTGGATTATACACCCATTGTCCTCTGAGGCAATAAAACCTGGTACCTTCCACTCCACGTCACCATTGAGTATTTCACTTTTAGCAATGTCAACTCTATTCCAGGCCACTGCCAGCTTCAATTCATCCAGATATTCCTGAGCGTAATGACTCTGACTTTTACAGGCTGGAAAAAATAGGAAATGCAAATAAACTCAGTACTTTACAGTTATGTTTAATTTAACTTGTATTTGTACTTTGATTAGCAATACAAGATCTCCTTCAGCTATCACAGATCTGTGGGTTGCTTAACCAGGAGCCCTTCATAGTTTTTTCCTAAATTAAGAAATACTAAAATGAAAAACACTACTTTTTACCAGCTGAATTCTCTATTAAACCATTAAGTTTAAATGGCTGTTGGATTTCAAGAGGGACCCTGGCCTGCAGAAGGCAAGGAACAGGACTGGCTATTGGTTTTGCTTTGTTTCAATTAGCACATTAGGGATAGAATGTCTTTTTTCGCCCATGCTAAATTTAGGCTAACACAAACCATTAAGTTAACAGAAACTGAAGTAAGTGTCAGCACAAGTAATGTCTTCTTTGAGAAGTTACAGTAGAGATTTCTTGTAGGAGAAATAGATTGTTTCTGGAACTATGGCAGTTTGGGTTTACTTGTGGTTTTTTGTTTTATTTTCCTGGGGATTTTAGTGGTTGGTAATTGGAATAACATACTGATACAGTGTATTTCAGTTCTTCTATAACCTCTGCTACTAAGAGAAGCAAGTAGAGAAACAAAGGAGCAATTGATATAGTACTATACAACAGCTTGAGATTAAAAAGCAAACACTAGTTTAAAGCAAGGTTACAAGAACTATGGTAACTGCCACAGTTAATTTGTCAATAAACAACAGAACTGTGCATCAGAAATGATATCTGATCCAACTGAACTGGCCAAAAATTATATTTATGGCACAGAGGAAGTCAAGTAAGACAAGTGTTACACTGTGCTGTCTTTATTGTTCTTACCTTTCACTAAAGCTTTTAAAATTACTGTGTCTAGTTCTTCTGAATCATCTTGCTCAAAGTTGTGCAGAGTTAGAAGATGCTGGTGTGATGATGACATAATGTTCTTAATCTATTGGGAGTTAAAACAAAAGTCATTTTGCACACTGTTCTACCACTATATATTAGTGCCCAAGAACCCAATGGAGATCACCAATACAGTATTTCCCAAAAACTTATGTTCTACTTGTAAAGCTGAGGTTTGGCAAGAAGACAAACATTATTAGTCTCCCATATATAAATAAGTCCAAAGGCAGGAAGGGAGTTATTGCCTTTTCCAAAGTCACCTAACAGGATAGGAGGAACAGAACTTGGATATCCTGAGAACCTGAGCTGTGCTTTAATTAAAAGATCCTTCCTTAACTCATATTCTTATCTGACTCATAGTCATGCTGTGGCCAGCATACCACTAGTTCTGTCTTACCTTTTCTTGCTTTGACATTTAAGTTTTGCTCTCAGACTTGTTTGTTTAAAAGCACAGTCTCTGAAGCTTCTTCGAGTAAAAGTCCTCAAATATTGATATATATACAGTACTCTTTCCTTCTGCTTCTCTATTTATTGAGTTTTCTTTCTCTCAGCTGCACTGAGACTGTGAGCATCTGGCAATATTGCTTCTAGATGCCCTTCCATCCTCTTTTGTCAGTGATCTGTCAGAGTTCTCCCTAATGCAATGAATATGTGGAACTTTTAAAGCTAAGGATTATGGCAGGGACTGCAAAGAATAAGTAGTGGTCCAGTTGAGTGGACTTGATTTATCTGAGAGGCAGACAGTGCTCCTCAGTCTTCGCATAAAGACAATCCCCAAATGGTTTTTTGTTACTAAAAGACATGCATAATGGTTTAAGTCCAGCAAGTGTGCCTCAAGACAAAGAGTAAGGAAGATTTGTTAATCTGTTTTGTCTTTCTGTTTTAGACATGTAACTGACAATAGATAGGATTATTTCTAAACACGCTTCGTTCTATTTAATTTATTCATGCTTATCCACAATTAGGTTTCCATTTAACAGCTGTAGGTCATGAATTAGGTCTCTTCTGTCACAGCTGCACAAGCTCCACAGCTGTGGGTATAAATAATGCTTCGTGTCCTACAGAAGGACTGTGAGGTTCCTGAGTCCTCATTTGAGGAAATAATCGAGGAAGGACAGAGCCCTAAGTGTTCAGCTGAATCACTAGGACAACAAAGTAGTTTGCATGATCAACTGAGCACTTGATTTTAATGTTAGAGACGTGTTCTAGAAAGCTAGTGTCAAAGTACTGCAGTACCCAAAATTTCTGGGCAGCTTCTTGCCAAACCTGTACTGAACAGGCTACCAAAGCTAAAAAAGGTAGTAGAGAGTTTGTGAACATGGTGTATGTAATCATCCAACATATGAGCTCACTGTTTCTGTCCATTGGAGAATGTCCTTCTGCGAGAAGTCTTCTGCAGGGAATTTCTCCTTAAATTGCTTTTCAACATATTCTGGATTGATGGAATGTAGGCCATTCATGAATGCAGCTAAGATGTCAGCTGTACCTCCAGATCCTTCTAAGATAAGCCAGGGAGCAGAATTTTCCAGACCGCTGAGAATTCTCTGTAGTTTAAAAAGTACAATTTTAGAATTCATATATGGAAAGAAAATATTATTTAAAAGAAGGACTTCTAGTAAACTAGGAATAAATGTGTAGCTAAACCAGATTCACTATGGAATCAGTCCAGACTTCTCTAAGCTATTAGGAATTTTCTGATTCTATAGCAGGTCATCCATGTATAGGCCCCTGACTACTCTTCTTTTCATGACACATCTGCTGAGTAGCTAAGCAACCTGATTTGGACAAACAAGGGATAAAATTTATTTGCCCCTGACTTTTTTTCCCATGAAGTCTGTGTTTCATCATAGTCAGGTACAAAAGTAGCCCTATAAAGAAATTCTCAGCAGGCTTTTTGGTGTAGGGGTGTTTTCCTGGCTGCTAAACCTGGCAGTATGTTCTGAAATTTGTTCAGGAATTTGCCTGTGGGAATACAACATTGGGCTACAGGAAAAAAACCCCACTGAATCATAACAATTTTAAGAGTTAAAAGCTACTAATTCTATTACTAATTCTGTTCTTATCAGAATGAGTCAGGTAGGCTGTTGAGAGAGGAAAGCAGAGGCCATGCATGGCATCTTAACTGCAACAATCACTATTGCTGTCAGTCTATTTCTTCCTCTGGAGTTATGCAAGACTCTATTGATTCAATTGTGGTGCAGGGTTTTTTCTTCAGTTTAGGTGTTGTGTTTTTTAAATTTTTATAAAACTGTTGTAGTCCTTGGTGTGTACTATCCAATTTGTATTAAAAAAATGGATACTCTGAAAAAGTGCAGCCAGTTATCCATTCTCAGCATGTGTCATTTTAGAGCAGCTCCAACCAGTTTACCTTTGGTCTGCAAGTCACTTTGTTCTCTAAAACTTTGAAAAGAGGATTTATAGGTCATAGTATGTGATTTTTTCGAAACCCAATAGACAAGAAACACTGTGATATTTAGCCTCTAGAAACAAAACTCAAGAGGTGACATAATCCTAGTTTAAACAGCAAGATTCCTAATACCAGTGTGTTTTAGTCCAGCTGACAAAGATATGACAAGATACAGGGACTGGAATCTGAAACCAGAAAATGTCACCAGAAACAACTCATTATTCTGAAAGAGGTTAGCAGCTTGCATGGCACAGTCTCATCACTTGGAAACTTTAAATTATGATCAAATTCTGTCTCACTAAAGATGCTGTAGAATGACAGTATTACTAAAAAAATAAAATTAAAATAGAAATCAAAGAGTATCTCCTTGTTAACAGGATATTTAAGTTGCAGAACTACTCAGGAGAAAAATCAAAACTGATCCTTCTCTGATGAAGATCTGGGACAACACTCCTGTCTTCTATCCAGCAATGTACAAGGGACACTATAGTTTTAAATGGCATGTCGATGAAGATTTGGGACAACACTCCTGTCTTCTATCCAACAATGTACATTTCCTCAGTGGAACTGGGACACTATAGTTTTAAATGGCATGTCTGGCAAACTTGGGCTTGTACTTCCTCTGAGCAGTGGGACAGACAGTTGTTTCATTGTTGCTGCACAGAACTGAATGATTCATCTCTTTTTTTTGTATGTGTTCTCAAGTAATAGCTCATTGGGACAACACTCCTGTCTTCTATCCAACAATGTACATTTCCTCAGTGGAACTGGGACACTATAGTTTTAAATGGCATGTCTGGCAAACTTGGGCTTGTACTTCCTCTGAGCAGTGGGACAGACAGTTGTTTCATTGTTGCTGCACAGAACTGAATGATTCATCTCTTTTTTTTGTATGTGTTCTCAAGTAATAGCTCAGTATTTCTGTTCCACTAGATCTGGAGCTGGCTTCTGTGGGTTTGTTTTGGTTTTGGATTCTTTCTTCCCACTGTACAAGCTGGCAATGGAAACTTTAATGAACAGCTGGTGCCTATCAAAAGGAAATATTTCTCCCAAACAAACACTGGCAAATTTAACATTAACAGAGTTCAGTTCTTAATGGTGTATAGATATGAATTTAAACTTCATCTAAAGCACCAATAGATGTGTTTGTCATGCAGCCAAATTTTCCATTAATTACTTGGCACCAGTTAATTTAATTTCCTAAAGTTGAAAACAGCTTCTTACCTCAAGTGTGCCTGGCCCTCCATTTACCAGTAAGCAAAGCACAGGGATCTCGATGCTACCTGTTCCTGTGAAATAAATGGTTTAATTTTTAGAAAGGTAACAGCTTTTACAA
Organism: Acanthisitta chloris; assembly: GCF_000695815.1. Classification (NCBI taxonomy): domain Eukaryota; kingdom Metazoa; phylum Chordata; class Aves; order Passeriformes; family Acanthisittidae; genus Acanthisitta; species Acanthisitta chloris. Next base: position 35,764 of record NW_008659920.1, read on the forward strand.
AACTATTGCAGTTTTGCTGACCCCCTGAAAATACTTCTCCTGTTACATGCTGTTTTGGTGCCTGCAAAAGCATAGGAACCATATACTCTTCATGACTCTGCTTAAACAGCTCAAAATTTCATTCAGCACAGGCTAGTGTGGTCATAAATAATAACACAATCTGACACTTTAAAAAGAAATGCTAATGAAATATTTAACATGTCATGGCAGCAGGGAAAGAAACGAGGTCAGCATCCCTGTCCTAAGCCATCCTCCCACAGGGGCCCACAGATTTTTAGGGGGTTTATACAGTAAATGCTGAACTCTGTAATCCATAGGTGGCCTGAAGAGGTCAATCAAAACAGTTGCATCAGGAGATGAATGCCTCATTCAGCTGGAAGATAAAAGGCATTTGATTCAAACAATTTTTTGATGTTTCCCTTTGTAGATCTCCCAGAACTCTGTACAAATCTCCACATACTCTTTGCTGTGTCTCTTGTGGGATGACTACAGAGCTAATGTAGAACTGAGCTGTAGCCAGGATGTGATTGGCAATTAGCTTCATTTGTTTTAGTGCATGGCAGAGCATTGTCATACCTCTCTAAAATGATGTTCTGCTTTGAAGAGTGACTACAGGTTCCTCAGGGTTCGCTTATAGCTTCAAATATTCTTAATTTAACATAGATATAGATAAAATGTAGCCAAAGGAGGGGTAAGAGGATTCTGACTTTATGCTGGGGAGGTGAAAAGTCCTTAATTGCAAAGAATATTCAGTACATAAAAAAACTCCTTTAGAAGACTTCTAGGTATTTTTTAAAGTAGGGAAATTCTGCATGGCCTTATGAAAGCGTTTTCCTTCAGTAAAATCACATAGCTTTGCTCAGCTTGTATGTAAACGAGCTTAAATGAATGACATTGGCTTTGTTTATAGAAGATAACACTGAATTCAGTATGTTCCAGTGAAATATTTGTCATATGTATCAGCATATTTTTGGTCAGAATATTGTTCCACTGAGATTTGTTCAATCAGATTTGGATTGCAAGCAGAAAGAGGCTACTCTGTAATTCTCAGCATTGCAACCTCAGCCTACCTTTACAGCCCACACCTGTGGTCTTTCCTATCTGAGTCAACAGATAAGCATTCTTCAGGTGCATTTGTGCTCTAAGTACATCTGGGTAACCATACTATGGGCTGTGTAATTGAATATTAAACTGTTGCATACAACTGTGAGTTAGTGAGCTCTCCTGTCTGCTTCAGCTGTGCTAGCACTGCAGGTAGTACAGAAACAAAGGGAAGGTAAAAGTAATTCTATTAGCTCTTCATCTGAATTCTTTCCACAAATAGCAGTAGGAGACCTGCCCAATACTCAGTTCTTATTATAAACAAAGGTCTCATAGATTCAGAGGGCCATTAGGTGACACAGTGTTTGCCCAGGATAAGATATTATCCTGAAATAAATATGGCTTAAAATATTTCACAAGGCTTTGGAACAAGACTTTTCTTCCAGTGTAGGAGCAGTTCAAGACCCTGTGCGTGAGAAGGGATAAAAGTATACAATAGAGAACATCCATTTATTAGAGCCAATGGTTAAGGCAATTGAAGCTGGATTATTTTCTATTTAGAATCATAGAATCATCAAGGTTGGAGGAGACCTCTAAGATCATCCAGTCCAACCATTAACCTGTCACTCTGCTGTAACCCCTAAACCCTAAACCATATCTATCCTCCAGCACCATATCCAGATGCCTCTTGAACACTTCCAGGGATGGTGACTCCACCACCTCCCTGGGCAATCTAATCTATTCAGGAACACCCTAACAGGGAAAACATTTTCCAGACATCTCCTCTGAATCTCAGATTGTTGTGTTTTAAGGCAATTTGAGCTCTGCTTTAGCTATGTTTAAAGAGTAAAAGCCAGTCTCTTTGGTTTGAAGAGCAGCTTTCTTAACTTCAGAAGTTATCATAGTTCTGTCTCTTACATAATGATATGTTTACTTAACCTTGCCTATGTAGGTGATTGTTCAGTTGGAGAATTGGAGTTGCCTTTGTCCCTCAGGTATCACTGCAATATCAGGATCATTCAAATGAGCATGTCTATAGAGACTCTACTTACCACCATATCCAGTACGCTGCTCTGAAATATGCTTTTCCAAGGCTAAACGTAGCTTAGTGGCTCCATCTGGCTCATCTGTTGTTATGTCATCCACCAAAATAAAATGGGAATGGTTGTGGTCCAGGGAATATGGTGGGCCTTGGCTACTATCATCAGATTGGTAGTGTACAGGACTTCCATTCTAGAAAGAGGAGGAGAAATGTGAGTGTTCTCTGCAAAACCCAGTCCATGTTTTCATGTGCTTCATCTCCGTTTCTGTGCTGTCTGCACACTGACATAGCACAGCACCTGTGAGACACTTGAATAGACTCTTGGGAAAGGACAGAGGAGGACAATGAGTTCCTTATGAAAAGGGGCAGATTTGACAGGATTGATAGCTGAAGTCCCTGAAATTTCCATCTTGGCCTCTGCAAAATATAGTGAGATCAGTCATCGTATCTGGAACACAGGTTTGGGAAATGTTCATTGTACCAATGGAAAGGGGCCAGGAGATCCAGTAATTGTGGATGGAGCTGTAGAGCCTCAGCTGGTATAAAGAGGGGCAAACATATTAGTTTCAGTAGTATTTTGTCCATACCAGCTGAGGCCAGTAGGTAAGGTAGCCTGCTCTACGTTCATATCAATTTAAACACAATTTTGCCTAATTGACAGGATTATATGAAGTCTAATGGTTATTCTCGGTTTGGAAATTGCATTCTAAAAGAGTAAGTGACAGGCAGATTTTAGAAAGTGCAATCTTATCTTTTATTTTGGATGAGGGGTGTTATATCTATAAATTATTTATTAATTGTTTTTTGCATAAAATCACTGTCTAGGTAAAACAGAACCCCTGCTATAGTCTTTTGTTCTAAGTATTGCAGTAAATAAGTCTTCCATGGACACATTTTTTTCAAGCTCCCCTTATGTCCTAAATATATCTTTCTTTCCCACTGTGACACATCCACTTTGAAGCATCATTTCTAGCTGCAAGCCAGGCTGTAAATGCCTGGATATTCTTTTCAATTTTCATAATCACTGCCCTCCTGCAAGTAAGTCACATTAAAACAAGTTTAAAATCTGAATTTCCTTTTATCGTGCCTGTTTTTCAATTCCCACAACCTTTGAGTCGATGAGCAAAACTCACACTGTCAGCTTGGCTATTGTAACTGTGCAGTGCATTATCCTCAGAGTAACTTTGAGGACACAGACAGGTGTTAAATCCTTTTGAGAAGCAGCAGTGTAACTATGAAGGTAACCTAATTTTCATTCAGGTATGGCAGGGAGATTTACATTCAGGTTTGCAAGAGCCAGGTATTATGCAGAGCCTTCCTTAATCCCAGATGTTAGCACTGTCTGCTAGGAAAAGCAGTGCCCAGTTGAATCCTGGAGGAAGTCGAACAGAGGAGTTATCCATGTTCTCCACAGGCAAGGCTAAGGCTGAATTTGAAGAGGCAGTGAAGGAGCTCACAGTAGCACTACTAATGCATAAAAATGCATGAAGCATCCCAGAGGACAAGCTCCTTCATGTTGCACACTGCACAGCATGCCCTACGTGGCTTTCTGAAATGAAGCTGTGTACAGTCAAACTGGAGAAGAGAAATCTCCTTCAAAGCAAGGTGAAAAAGGCTATTATCAGGTGTGTTCCTATGGCTTCTTTCCTTGTCAGCAGCTCTGGGAAGAGTGGGAAAATCAGAGGCTGTTCCAGGAAGAAAAGCAGTAAACTTGCATGTCATTTACAAACAGGCAGTGCCACCAATTTCTTTTACCTCCATCTCTCTGTTTCTCATTTGCTGGGGAAAGCTTCTGGACACAATTCAGTTCCTTCAGATTTTGTTTTGACAGAGGGTGTGCCTATATTCTGCTGCCATGTAATATTTAGCCTACTCACCAAAGATCTGGCCCTTGATTAAGACCCAGAGGCAAAACAATCAATTGAAAAAGGCCCTTGGGAATATTCCTATTTATTCTCTGGAAACATGGAAGTGACCTTTCAATGATGTTTAAAGCATACCATTAACACAGAAGAGAGGGGAGGGGTTCGCTGATTTCAGGGCTTGGTTTTCTCCTTGCTAGTGGGGATTGTTAGCTCTATTTTATAAAAGAAGCTGCTTGTGTTAGGGCCAAGTATAAAGAAAGCTGGGCTTAGATCAACATCCCTGTCTGTAGTTCCTTTGTCTGAAAGTTACTGACTAAAATCCAAAATGTCTTTGGATGGAAGCTGTGCCAGAAGTCACAGGGTCAGGAATGCTCTTTACAAAATATTCCTTGACAAAGAATTCCAGCTTTAGCTAAGGGGGAGAAAATCTAATGCAATAAAAGGACCAGTGCACTTGTTTTGTAGCTGCTGATTGGGAGAGATCCAGATGCATTTTTATCACTTAGCCAAAGAGGGAGGTGAAATAGTTTGTGTTTACCAAAGCAACTTTCCTGTGCTAAATTCACAAACACAATGAAACAAAGACTTTCCTCTGAGGTCTTCTTGGACCAGTTGCCACACAAATAAAGTCTTCTAGCTAAGGATTTCCACCTGGTAGAGCACACAGGTAGCTGTTGTTGGCAAAGAAAGATGAAACATGGGGAAGCCTAGTGACAATAAATTGCTGACATGGTCTGGCAGTCCCCCAGCTGCTAGCTGGTACTTGCAGGCCTATCTGAGAGAACAACTAGGTGTGAGTTCAAGGGGCTGTCTTTGGTATTTATTTCTTAGCTTCTGTAGAGAAGTGAAACAGCACAGAGGAACTGTTATCAATTGCCATTACACATCCACTTTATTGTTATAATACTCTGCATAGGGCAGACTGTACATCCAGTGATGACAAGGTAATGCTATTTTGCTTTTTCTCCACCTCTGGATCAATTTGGCATCAACACTTTCAGAAACTGTTGGGTGAGGCTTTTAATCTGTTGGTTTGTTGTTTTTGTTTGGGTGGGGGTTTTTTTCCTCCCAAGAACTCCCAAATTCGAAATTTCCTAGAGCTCCCAATAACTAGGTGAAATCCTAGAATTTTTGGCATGGTGTACTGAGCAGGGTTTTGCATATTAGACTCAAATTCAGAGTCTTAAGACACTCTGAAAAGACTTAAGGCGCTTAAGACACTTAAGAAAACTTTGTATTGGGATGTTTATGTCTGGTATTGCATAATATAAAATATGCTTTTTACAGTGTTTATGTAATAGCTTGGAGCAAGTGCTTCTGCAGTAAGTGGACGAGGGAAAAAACCACCCTTAAAGGTACCTTAGCTGTGTGATATTTTCCTGACATTCTGCAGTGCACTGGTCGCTGCGCCAATGCCTAATGCTGCCACCTGCTGTGCAGTTTCTCACAATCCTTCGTGCTCTTTATTTCTGTTTTCTCCCAAAAAGCAGTTTAAACCCCACTTATATCAAAGTTGTTCTGCCCACCACTTCCAGATTTTGTAAAGGTGCAGCTTATATCTGAACAGTTCTTTTCCACGAGTAGAATAAATGAAAAATACCTTTGTGTTGTCCAGAATTTCTCGGTGCTTAATTTTTCTGAGTGAAGTTATTCCTATGGCAGTCACGCTTACTCTGGATGAAGTACTAGCCAGTGCAAGATCTTGGACTGCTTGCACTAGGTGTCTTGTTATTCCTACACGTAAAGCACTGGTAAAAATCCAGGCACCTGTAATTATTTTTTAAAAACAGTTAGATAATTTCTTTGTAATTGAACATGTTTGTGTGTCAAGTAACATTACTTGCAGTACTTTTTTTAGATAGATAAAGTGAAGACAGGCCTTGATGGACTATACCTTTTAGAATTAAAATACACACAAATTTTGTAAGACTTTAATAAGGAAAACAAGAAGACATTATATGTCCAAGCAAATGTTCTTCACCTATTATGTAATGTAATGTTGCAATCTTTGATGCCAATATGCCCATCAAGAATGCTGTGTCCACTCTAGAGTCTAGACATGAGCAGAAACATCACTGTACCAGGTAGGTCTGACTGTTGTACAAGGAAAAGCAAAGGGACAGAGTGGGAGAAGTTGTTGACTGGAACTCTTGTGTGTGTGTGTAGAGTGAATTCTTCCAGAGAGTAGAATTTACAGCAGTATTGTTGTGGTGACCAGGAATTTGGAGAACCCTAGGTAAAGAGCTAGTTATCCTTCTTCAAACATGTAGCATAAAGGAACTGGGGACATTGATACTGCCCAGTCTTAAGGACAGGAGGCAGAAGAAGATCTGTGTGGCACAGAAGCACCAGAAAGAGCTTTGGTACTCAGCTGCTTTGTTACAAAAAGCAAAACTGTCACAATCTTGTCTGGACCAATGAAGCTAAACCAAGGGCTTGCTGTGAAGTGCTCACAGATGTTTTCACTTTGTCTTGCAGGCATTTTCATAAAGCCTTGGAGAAAAAAAGGTCAAATTAAAGCCTCTTCATGCCTATTCCCAGACATTGGATGGTTTGGGTTTGCTTCTCACTACTCTTGTCATTCATCTGAACAACCACGGAGAAAGTGAGCTGACTTATTTTGTGCTATACCTCACCAAGGTATTTTTGTTAGTCTTAAGTCTCATCATAGGTAGTTTGACTAATAAAGTGTGTTTGACTCTTAGCTTTGAAGAAAACAGGATTTCAAAAAGTAAAAACTATCACAACATGATTTTGAATGGTAGCTAAAAAGCAAGAATGGAGAAAACAAGAATTCTTATTTTTGACCTAAATTCACTCTTGTTGAAGTCAAATTGCTCTCCTCTCTTAAGAATTATTTCTTTATGGCACCAAAGAGGGACAATGTATTTGTTCCCATCTCATGCTATGCTTCTAGTGTCATCTCTGAAGAAATAATGCCAGATAATCTTACACTTCAGGAATGGTTGCCTAGAGTAAATTGGTTCCAAATAACTTATTTTTGCTACTATAATACTATTACTTTCATTTTCAAAGCTATTTACATGCAGATTGTAGATTGCATTCAGCAAATTCTTGGATATTGTGCTGGTTTGGGCTGAAGTAGAGTTAACATTCTTCACAGTGGCTAGGATGGGGCTGTGTTTAGGATTGTGCAGAACACAGGGTTGATAATGCAGAGATGTTTTCGTTATAGCTGAGCAGAGCTCACACAGAGCCAAGGCCTTTACTGCGTTTCGTACTGTCACACCAGGCAAGGAGGTTGGGGGTGCATGGGAGACTGGGAGGAGACACAGCTGGGACAGGTGACCGAAACTGACCAAAGGGATATTCCATACCATATGACATCATGCTCAGTATATAAGGTAGGAGGAAGGGGGGACATCTGGAGTGATGGTGTTTGTCTTCCCAAGTAACCATTACGTGTGATGGTCCCTGCTCTCCTGGAGATGCTGAACAGCTCCTGCCCATGGGAAGCAGTGAATTAATTCCTTGTTTTGCTTTGCTTGTGTGCGGTGCTTTTGCTTTCTCTATTAAACTGTCTTTATCTCAAGCCATGAGCTTTTTTAGCCTTTACCCTTCTGATTCTGTCCCCCATCCTGTTGGTGGGGGAGTGTGTGAGTGGCTGCATGGTTCTTGGTTGCTGGCTGGGGTTAAACCGTGACAGATTTCCAAAATTAATTATGTGAGCAGGCCCATTGGCATCAGCAGATCACTGAGTGTTAGGTGTGAGAAAGCAGCAGGGATACAAATTCCTTCTTTAGGGTCTAAAGCACTAACCTGTGCTTTGAACTGCCTTTAAAAGTCTTTTTTTTAAGACGTCCCGTAGCCAAGGCTTCATCTGGAAGTTTTCTTCTTCGCCTACTAAAGAGACAACCAGATTGGGAGCAGGTAGCTTCCACTTACTGAGCATGATGTCAAATATAATTCCAGGGTGAATGGTACTTGGGACCTTAATAAACTTCAACAAACAAAACAAAACCCTAGTGAGTAACAGTAGGACAGCAAGATATAATACAGAGGTCATGATGAATACAGAGGGAAATTATCATCAACTTGATTATTTAAGAACCAAATATGTAGGCAAGAACTGACAGAGAACTAAATACTAGAATGGATTTAGCAGACTTCTGTAGTTAGTTCTGTGTTGCAGACTGTCATACCCCTCTCTCCTTTATGCTGCTGCTCCTCTTGGAACTTCATAGTAGTCTAGCAAAGCCAATACATTTCTTAGGTGTTTCTGCACAAGCTGAAATATTTGCCTGATTTCATTTCTGTTTTTCAAGGACACGTTACATGAATCTGTTGCTTCTTCCAGTGCTGTGTATTTTCTCGGCTTTGTGGTTAAGACTTTATGATCAAACAAAATCTTAAGGCAGATTTCAGGAACTCCTAAGAATTCCTTCTGCCCTAGCACTAATGTATGCAGGGGACTAATGGGGAGGTGGGTCTGTCCATATCCATCCTTCTCTGCATATAGTAGAACAGAGAGAAAACTTAAAGGAGAGTCTTGAAACACCTCAAAAGTGTGTTTAAAATGTTAAAATCCATGTGATTAATTTTTGGCAGGAAGAGGTTCAAACAGGGCAAAGATACAAAATGAAGAAAGCAGGGCACATGATTGAATTTATTTTTTTTTCTGAAGGGTAAAGTGATCAGCTGTACTTGTAGCACGTCATTGCAAGTCACATGTTTGATTTCTGTACATTAATAGGCCATATTTTAAACCACACTCATGCTGAGGAAGGTGTGGTCCCTGCTTGGAGTACAATGTAGTGCCTCACTATTACGGACTCTTCATTTAGTGCTGAAGAAGTAACAGCTGAAAAACAGCAATAGCATTAAAGGGTTAAAACTCCTCAGTGCCATACCTTTCCATGTTTCTTCCTAGAAGCTGTGAAGTCTATCTCTCCTACCCAGTATGGTAGTTCTCTTTTGAAAGCTTCCTCTCTGTCGCTGCTGCTGAGCTTGGTTTCCATTTCTTCCATAGGATTTTTAAGGTGATTGAGCACCAGCAGACCAAGATGTTCACTGAGAGGACAGAAAATCAGAAAATGAGAAGCCATTTAAATTGGAGAGGCCAGAAAATCTATTAAGGTTTTAGTAAAATATTTAACTCTTTTATTATTTTGCTTGTAATGTTCAGCTAAAATTGGAGGTCTTTGTACCAAATGTCAGGCATTAGATATAGGAGGAGATTCCACACCAATGCTATGTAACTTATGTTATAAAAAGACATGAAGGAGTAAGGCTCCCTCAACTCTCATTTAGTGGGCAGAAAACTGAGTTGCAAGGTGCTGTTCAAAGTCACATGGAGTGTCTTGGAGCACAAAAGTGACCCAAATTCTACAAGAGAGGAAGGTGAGTCTCAGCCACAAACTACTGCAAGCAAGAGTAGAGTTGTGTCTGACTGTCTGAGTCATGGTTTCTTGATGTCATTGTGCCACATGCTACTATATTATCTGATGTGAATGCTAAATAGCTAAGTGATGATGTTGTATTTGTCTGAAGATACTTTAGGAGAGGTTTAGTCTCTGCTTGCTGTAGGAATAGGCTATTTATTCATAAGGCAAAGCATTTAAGGCAGGTGGTTTTCTACATACGTGGCTCCAGGAATGGTAGCAAGTAATCTGTCCTAGAGCAAAGGTCATATAACAAGAGTTGTTCTTCTGCATTACATGAGACACTGGAAAGGTCAGCTTGCTTCTCCTATGTTCCAGTTTGAACTGACAGAATTATGATCTGAAAAATACAGATTTCAACTAGTACGCCTTATTTTGTTCCTTTTCGAAAGAGAAGCAATGACGTAGCTCTCTCCCCTCTGTCTCCATCTGCAACTTCCAGTACATATTCAATGTTTCTAAAAAAAAATCCTTGTGATACTAAGCCTGCAATGGTAACCAGCCCTGCATTAATCTTTATTTCTTAGTCCAAAAGATTTGCTGTGGACTTAAAAGTGGGTCAAACTAGAAGCATCTTTTGGGTCTATTAGGATGCTCCAGTAGAGGGAGCAAACTCTCCAGCTGTTCCCCTGGGCAGGGAAGTCTCTTGGGAGCCTGTATCCCGGCTGCTTCACGACTGCTGCCTCTGTATTTTCTGCTATTCTTTACTGTTTTCTCTAACAACTTTGTTTGGAGTTGTCTTTTTCCCTCTGATCTGCCTCTGAGAAGTGGTTATGGACCCTCTCAGAATTTGCTTCCTCTACAGCAAATGCCACACCTCTGTATCCACCCCCCAAACCTCTGTCAGAGATCACTGCTTTAAAGATGCTTGTTCTCATTCTCCCTGCCTGCATGCTAGTCATTTCTGGGGAGAACAAAGTGTTTATTGTGAACATTAAGATATCTGACTAGTCTGATTAAGCATCTTACCTAAAAGAACTTCTTTTGGATCATCAGTAATGGTAGTCATAGCAAAGCCTACCTTTTTGTTCGAGTCCACTTTTCCACTGGAGATGCAGCTTTATCTCCTAAGAGGGCTGAAGAGAGTATTCTAGGGGAAAAAATAGTTAATACAGAGTAATAATAGCACATTTTGACTGATATGACATGCAGAAATCACTTTGTGGAACTTGCTGACAGAACAAAGGATTTTATTAGAAAACAGTATTCAGGACTGAATTTCTAGGGTACATTTAGTCACTGTTCACCTCTGTCCTACATAGTACACATTTATTTATATCTACACACAAGCAATGAACTTGGAACAGGTAGCAATTTACAAAGTAATCCGATGGTTAATTTGGCCTCAAGTGGTTAATTTTAAGTCCAGTTCTAGATCTTGGCTTGCAAAATTCTCTCCTGTGGTTATCTGTTTCATCTCTTTTAGAATAAAGACACTGAGCTGCTGAGATTTACAAGAAACATACTTGCATCTGGGTAATTATTTTTTAAAAAATAGTATGGTTTTTTTCAGTTTAGGAATTTTGGTTCTCAGTGGTAGTGAACAACAGTGCAGGACACAAAAATAGATAAGATGCAGGAACAGAAAGTTTGTTCACAAGCTTTTATAAGGCTGGAAAGTGAGGAAAGCACCTGGTAACTGGCTCTGCACAAGGCACTACCTTTTTTCCTCTTTTTTTTTTTTTTTCAATCAAGCAGTCTCTGAGCAATGACATTAGAAACTGAAAGCTTATTTTGTGGAAGTATTACTCCATCTTTCCATCCTGTTCTTATACCACTTCTTCAGCATCCCTGCAGGCTGCTGTCTATGACAGGATACAGAGCTACATGGAATTTGTTATGATCTTCTACAGCTGTTCTTCTGTTCATATTCCAAGCCAGGAAGTCTTCCAGCATCAAGAGCAGAAAAGCAGTACTGACAGAATTGCAAAACATGTCCAAAAATCATACAGGATTCTAAAGAGTATCTGTGCAAGAATATAGTGCAGCCATATATGGAGCTGAGAATCTATACTAGATGACATCCTGGACAGTTAGGAAGTGATACTTCCTAAGTTTCCTTGACAGTTTTTCTTGTTTTATCTTCTACCTTTTGTTTGACTTCTAAGGGATAAATACTGTGACTTTCAGTCTGATTGTAGTTATGTACAGGTGCAAATGTTCCATGTCAGTGCAATGTTCTAGACAGTGGTGCTAACGGAGCAAGGAAATGTTACTTTGCTATTTAAAGGGGTGGGGAGTAAGATTTTAAAGGCTGCTCTATAGATACTACACTATAGTGGAAAAAACAAAACCCAGAGTTCCTTATCTCTCACAACATCCTCATAGGCAAACTCAGGAAGCATGGACTGCGTGAGTGGACAGGGAGGTGGATTGAGAACTGTCTGAACAGCAGATCCCAGAGGGTTGTAATCAGTCACACAGGGTCAGGTGGGAAGCCTGTCACTAGTTCAGTTGGACCCTCATGGTTCAATACTGGGCCCAGAATTGCTTAACTTATTCATCAATGACCTGGATGGAGGGGCAGATGCCTCCTCAGCAAGTTCACTGACAACACAAAACTGGGAGGAGTGGCCAATACCCCAGAGTGCTGCGCAGCCCTTCAGAACGACCTTGACAGGTTGGAAAGATGGGCAAAGAAGAACCATCTGAAGTTCAACAAAGGCAAATTCAGGGTCCTGTACCTGGGGAAGAATAACCCCAAGCACCAGTACAGGTTGGGTACTGACCTGGGGGTCCATGAGTCAGCAGTGTGCCCTTGTGGCTAAGAAGGTCAATGGAATCCTGGGATGCAGTAAGAAAAGCATTGCCAGCAGGTCGAGAGAGGTCATCCTGCCCCTCTACTCAGCCCTTGTGAGGCCACACCTGGAGTACTGTCTGCAGTTCTGGGTTTCTCAGTACAAGAAGGACGTGGAACTCTTGGAGCAGGTCCAGTGGAGGGCAACAAGATGATTAAGGGGCTGGAGCAACTTTCTTATGAGAAAGGCTGAGGGAGTTGTGCCTGTTCAGCCTCAAGAAGAGACAGCCTTGAGGGACCTTATTAATGAATACAAGGATCTGAAGATAGGGTGCTGAGAAGTTGGATCCAGGCTCTTTTCAGTGATGCCAAGCAACAGGACAAGAGGCAACAGGCAGAAACTGATGCACAGAAAGTTCCACCTCAATATGAGGAAGAGCTTTACTGTGCAGGTGACCAGGCACTGGAACAGATTGCCCAGAGAGGTAATGGATTCTTCCTCACTGGAGATATTCAAGAATGGTCTGGATGCAATCCTGAGCCATGCACTCTAGGATGACCCTGCCTGAGCAGGGAGGTTGGACCAGGTCACTCACTGGGGTACCTTCAACCTTACCCTTCTCTGTGATTCTGTGATAATATGAATGCTGCAAAATCACCAGAAGAAACCTGCTGCCTAAGATTTGCAGATGTGGTACTTAAGCACACAGACTGACCACATTCAGTGTTTCCTAACCTTCCTCTATAAGCTATCTCAGCTACTGCAGTGTAGCCCCTCACTGTTAGGGCTGAATCCCCAAACAATGCATGGATCTGTTCAAGGGCTACACATCACCCTACCACCACTTTGCACTGCAGTGGAGCTTCACTACACACCTATCAGTCAGCACACAGATTGCGTTATGTCCCTAATACGTATTCAGAAAAGGATATAATCAGCTCAGTCACTTCCTTCTGGGTTGTCAACACTTCTGTTCTTAAAAAGCATGTGGATATCTCACCCAAAGTCCTCCAACAAGCAAAGTAAGTATGTATTAACAAGCTATGTTATGACAGTTTTTTGGAGTGCCTTTCTCCTGGGTTTTGTTCGGTCTTGTTCTGCTTGGTTTCAGCTTTCACATGAGTCTCTACTGGTTTCAGGGGCTATTGCTTTGAGACTTCAGGCTGTACTAGATTGCAAGTGTGTCAGGTCACAGTAATTGGGTCAAATCTCTGTGGTCATGACATACCACTGCAGTCAGCTTAACTCTGGTCAGCTTACATCACTGTAACATCACGGAGTATTGTTTAATTGCAAGGGTCTGGAATAAGCCCTTGCATTGGGAAAGAATAGGCAAATATGCAGAAAGAGGAGCAGACTTTCTGGATGAAAAACAAAGGGGGATGACCAGGAATTCATCATTTTATCCCTTTCTGTGTACTGTTTTTGGTTAAGCCTTTTGGAAATTTCCAATATTTTTCTAAAATCCTAATAGCTGGAGTTTTTTCCTCTCCTGCATTATCTGTGAGAATGACATTGTATTATATTTGATGAACAGATCACTTAAAGACAAGAAATCAGAAATACTTCAGGGGTGGGAGGAAAGAAATAGCCACAAAAATCTTGCCTGCCCCTAGATGGGCATTCATATTTTAGTTTTTGTGTGTATATCAAGCAATCTTACTTTAGTTCTGGTTCAGACTTAAGTACTTATTTTTCTATCTAGGCTGCTGCTACATTTTTAAGTTTGTAGGTCAAATTCTGTCCCAGATGTTCTGTTGATTATAAATACAAACATCTATGGAAAGAATGTACCTCTAATGATTACCAGATTTGAAATATAACCTAGAAAACTATTTCTAACTAGCAAACAAGTTAAGACAATTATGAGGAAAAGACAATTGCCAGTTCCACCTACATCTGGAAATGTGAGTCAATGTCATTTACGTTAGGGATGGCCTGGTTAAATCATTCCAGGTGTCAGCCAGTCTCATGAATCATTATTTCTTTAACCTCGTAAATGGGACCTGTCAGAATTGTACCATTGTACAACCAGTGCTTGTGACACGGGTTTGCAGGTCCTAATGCTTTTTAGTCCTTAATTTTGGATGTTCCTAACTTCTGATTTGGACATTCTAGATTTCTAGGATGTATGAAATTGGGAGAGAGGTATAACTTCAGGGGGGACAGTTGTGATGGCTCTAGGGGAACTGTACAAGGAAGATCCTTGCAGAGATACTTCTCTGGAGGATTTATCCAGAAAAGAAAAAGTGGTGAGACCAGAACTACAGAGAAACATTTTGACACCTGTGTTCATCCCTTTCTGGACTGTTCTCCCTCCTGTCTCTGCTTCCTCTCCCCTGCTATGCCATGCCTTTTCTCCCCAGCATCCTTTCCCCTACATCTTCTCTCACTGTGTTCCCCAGCTTTCCACAGGCTCTCCAGCTATGGCCACTTAGCCCACTGTGAATGTGCATCTCTACTTCCTCGTGTGGTAACACGTGACAAATGGTTCACCTCCAGATGGATGACAAGAAGATGGATGTTTTGTCCTTCCTTTAGATTTTAACCAGGATTAGTCTGTGTCTGTGGAAGGAAGAGAGGTCAAATGTGAGCCTTTCAAACATATCCTGTGAAAATGGGCCCAGTCAAGGCATGGCTTGACCTCAATTGTTGTCTTCAAGGGTAATGATTTGATTAAGAGAGTAGGCGTGTGGTAGTCATTAGCTCTTAGGACTTAGAAGTAGTAAGAATTCTCCTTCATACTAGTACACTGATCAGCAGGCTGGGACACACCCTGACTTTTAATCACTATCAGATTCCTCCACCCACTCAAGGTGTACATTTGAATATGCAGGTGAAATGATTAAATATAGTAATACAGTAGGCCCAGTATTGTTGATGTTTCATCATTCACAAAGCCTCCCTTCCCCTTAGCTTCAGTGGCAGATGGAGCAAACCTGTTGATTTATAAACTTTCAATCATGTTTTCACGTGGAGCAAAAGAAAGCTACACCATTTCCCGTGTCCTTACTGTGCAGGGTGAACTAGCAATCCTAACAAAAATTAAGTTTTAACACTGGGTCAGAACAAGAAAGGGTTCACACTAATTGAAGTGGGAGGAGGAAGGGAGAAACCTCAATGAAGGCCAATACGATGAACTTCACTTGAGCAGGAACAATCAGCTTCCAACACGTGTAACGGGATACCATTTGCTAAATTGCAGCCCTGTTGGAAAGGATCTAAGGGTTACAGGCAAAGCAAACATGAGTAATGCTGTGCTGTTCTTGCAAGAGAGAAATGACATGTAGGATGGCATAAGCAGCCAGTGAAGTCACTCAGCTGTTCATCAAAACAGCTTTAGCTGCAGTATTCTGTTTGGATAGGGTGCCAGGTTTCAAGGGAATTACGGACTAGCTGGAGAAGGTTTGAGCTGGAGCAACAAGCAGGACAGAAACCTTGCACCAAAAGATAAGGAAAGCTTGAGCAAATTAAAATTGTGTAACCAAATCAGAGAAACTGCAGGAAGGGAAAAAGAGAATGTAATAGTCTACCAGTGCAAAAGGATGATAGGAAAGATTTGTTTGTATTTGTGTATAGGGCAGCAAGTAACAGGCTCAAGGGAAGAATGGTATCAGACCTGCACAGGGATACATTACTAACCACACTCAGAGAAATACTACCTTGGAAAGAATGAAACACTTAGACCACTGGTTAGGGAACAAGCAAAGCAAATATGCTCCAGTCCTTGGTTGTGACGGCATCTGTATATCATAACCCAAAGAACTTGACCTTAATGTGCATATTATTGCAACCCTAAGAGCTGGACATGCATCAGCAGATCTGATCTTCAAGATACACGTAAGCTTGTGTAACTTTTCTAACTAAAGTTCACTCCTGCTGACTTTAGTGCAAGTACTCATTCAAGGAAAACTGCATCAGTGAGTTTACTGGGCCAGTGCCAGCAAGAGTGTAATAAAATTATTTGCTTCCAATAGTAGCCACATTTTCATTCCTGTTTTGAATTAAAACATAATCAATATGAAGAGCAAGGCAAATGCAGGGGATCAGAATAAAAAAATGCCAGAGCAGTGAAAAGGCACAGTAAAGACTGCAAAATTCATATTCAGTTTCACTATGTGCTCGAAAAGGGAATTGGGTGGATGTTACCTGGTGTGTACATTTAAGTGTGAAGAAAGAAAAACAGTATTTCAATCAAGGGTAAGTGCAATGGAGAAAGGGAGGTATGAGAAGGCATTAACTGGAATCAGGGAAGGGAAAAATATCTAAAACTGTTGTGGGAGTATAAAAATACAATGTGAGACAAAAAGAAGTATTTGCTATGGAAAGAAATGCTTATGTATCTGTGTGAGAGACTGATGTACATACAGCTATGTGCAATTATGCACATTATCTTACCCATATTTATGTTGCAGCTTTGGAAAATGTTTGTCAGGAATTAGCACATTCAAATTCTGGTAACAATGCATGAAATGTTTCTGCATCACAGCCTAATGACAAAGCACAATCATCTGCCATGATTGCCAAGGAATTGCTAAATAAAGCATAAACACCTCGGGGTGGTGAAATACACCAGCAGAAATCATGGCCAGCTGCCCTGCATAGGCCTTTGTCATGCCTCTAGCAAATAAATCTTCAAGAATTGCACAAATAGCAAAAGGGAACAGAAGAAACCTGAGTGTCATAAAGAGGGCAGCTTGAACTATAGGATGCTATTACTCCTCTCACGTTCAGACAGGAGGGCTAAGAAAAGCCATTAACAGCCAGAGGTGAGAGCTGGAGGGATGCAAGAATAACCTATGGGAAGGTTTCTTCATACTTTGACTATGAGCGAGAGAGAGACAGAGACACCAGTTGAGGCTGACAGGAACCTTGTGAATGTGCTCACTAACCTGAAAGTTTATGAATTTGCAAACACAGGGCCAGAAAAACATTAATAGAAATTAGAAACTTGAAGCAAAATCATCCAAAGAAGCAAAGCATAGAAGTGGTCTGGCAAAACAGAAGTTTAAGTTTCTGGATGTTCTTGTGAACTGGCACCACAAGAAGCTTTCAAAGACATCAGAGTTGACAGTTTCCTTTCTAGAACAGCAGTTGTTAAAGAATGTTATATCAAGTAATTCCTCTTTGCTATATCTGTGCACGGTCAAAAATCAGAACAAAATGAATGAAGAGGACAAATTAATTAAAAAAACCCACCATCAACAACAGCAAGCTATAAACAGATGTGTGGGAAGAGATCCTTCCTACTGAACCAATGTAGGCTTTGTTTCAACATTTCTAGGGTATGCCTCTGGAGCTGAATCCTTCCTGTAATTGCTGGGACACAAGGATGTGGGGCAAACCAACTATTCACAGGAGTCTTCCCATTAATTTCTAGGAGAGTGGATAGTGATTTGGTTTGGATAGGGTTGGCCCCAAGCCTTTAACAAATGAATGTGCAAAATGCTAATGCAAATATAGGTACTTTGTCTTTTTTGTTTGTCTTCATTTGCTTAACAAAGTAAAGAGCACCAGAGGCTATTTGAATAATGTACTTCTAGTGAGTCTGCAGAAATCTGCAGAAATTTGCATATGGATATCAGGCAGTGAATTTCATAGAAGTGGATTTATTCTGGGGAGAAACCCTGAGCGGGTGGAGAGGTGATAAAAGGGAAATGTAGGCATCAGGGAAGTAAACAATGTAAAGAGCTGATGGATCTGATGAGAGACAGCACACAGCAACGCTGTTTGATTAAAATAAAGGAACTGGCAGTGGTTACATTGCATTTTGTATATGGGGTGTGGGGGGAGGTTTACACTAGCTTCAAATTCTCCTGGACCTTCACTGCTCTGTTCCCACAGCATGGCATGCTACTTTGAAGCTGTGCCAGCACAACTCTTTGTGTGGCCTCACAGTGAATCAGACTGAGTTCACATAAAAAGAACTCATTTTTGCCAGGTCATTTTTCAGCAAAATCAGTTGACTAATACGGTATATAGCATACCACACAAGCTGCTGAAAATAATGTGTTGTGAAACCACACCTGTAGTTCATATTGAGAGAAAACACAAGAAATTGGGAATAGTTCCAGTTCAAAACAAGTGCTTCAGGAAGGGCAATGTACAAATAAGTCAGACAAAACCAAACCTGAAAATTTTAGCTGAAGCTGGATTGTACATGGACACTGGCAAATAAGTACTGTTGAAAGCAAAGGATACTGAAAGCAAATAAAACTGAATGCAGAGGTATTAGAAAATAAAAAGGACTGCCACTCAGGAAATGGAAACACCTGAAATACCCTAGTGTGGTTTTCCTCAGATCAGCTTGTTAGGATCTTAATATATTGTACTTGTAGGATCTACAAAAATTCCTATGTGTTTCTCTCGATGCCAACAAATGACTTGACAAAGTTAGCCCCAAGCATTAGGCTAATACCAATCTTTATAAGCTATGCTAAGATAATCTTTACCTCTTTTCAAGTTTGCGACATGTACAATTTCTTTTTTTTTTCAATTTCATGCCTGTAGCCATACATTCTTTTATAGAAAAGAACAATTTTTACAATGAAAAAAATCCTTATCTGTGTTTCTTTGTGTTCTTTCATCATCTCCTATTTATAAGAGCTTGTTCAGTGCTTCAGGCAAATTTTATAAGCTTGAAGGGGAAGTATATTCAAAACCAAAAAGCTCTTTTGCATAGGCCATATACAAAGTATACTTTGAGAATTCCAAACCTTAGGAAAATAATGTACTTTTCTAGCTCAACCTAAATATATTTTGCTTTTGCTTCTCCTCCCCATTTCACCTGGGTGAGGGGAAGTGGGGAGGAGGGAGCACGAGGGGCTGTGTGGTTCTTGGCTGCTGCCTGGGGTTAAACCACAACAGTTTCTTACATGTAACAAAGCTTTAGACACAATTCTGAACTTAGTACATTGTGAAAAAATGCTATTGGCAAAATCATTCATGAACTGTTCTAAGTATTTTGCTTGAAAAGACATGACTCTATCTCTTCCATTAACTACAAATCTGAAGTAACATTTGAATGTGGTTGTGACTTGCAGGAAGCCTCAGGCTTAAGCACCTGAGTTCACTGGGCTGTGGTGCACCTTCAGACTTCAGACCTACTGAATGCACTACGATGTGCTGGTTTTTTCCCCTGAAATTTGGATCTCCTCCATACAGCAAGCCTGCCAGCTCTATATATTAAACATATGCCTTTGCCCAGTACAAAGAAGCCTGCCCTTTCTTTTTCTTCTGGATAGTATTGATGTGTAACCCACAGGTGCAGTAAATCATAGCCAAATTGCTCTTTGGCACTCTTCCTCAGTGAGTTATCAGACAGGGTCAGATCAGAGTCAACTGAACAAGGAGATTATAAAACTTCAAGGAACCAAAGAAGGTGTCTGAACTCGGCATAGTGATGACAAAGGTTGACCTAAGGCTGTTAAGGACTGCTTCAGTGTAAAGGAGAAAGAGGGACCTTACTTATTCTTTTATGTTTAGGAAACTCAAGAATATCTTTGGCTACAGCTGAACAGGAGGCATGTGCTGGCCCAGGGATTAAAGTCTGTCAAATTCACGGTGTACTAAAAGCCTCTGTTGCATCCTCATATGTAAATATTTTATCTATATCTGTAACAGTTCTGCTGTCATGTGTACTCACAGAAATAACCTGTTATAAGCAGGAGGTAAATATTCAAACATGGTGAATTCTGTGCTTGACAGAGGTTAACATACTGTAGAAGAGAAATAGAATCGTGGATGCTTCCCTTTGCTTGATGTTTTTGCAGTCAGATTGTTGCTCTGGTAATTTTTTTCCCCTGCTT
Source organism: Acanthisitta chloris (assembly GCF_000695815.1). Classification (NCBI taxonomy): domain Eukaryota; kingdom Metazoa; phylum Chordata; class Aves; order Passeriformes; family Acanthisittidae; genus Acanthisitta; species Acanthisitta chloris. Next base: position 55,660 of record NW_008659920.1, read on the forward strand.
TCAATCTCTGGGGTTTTTTTTTGAGATGAAACTTGGAGGGGAAGGAATTAACAAGAGTATTTATAAAAATTCCCTGTAATCTCTAAAGATTAGCTCTATAACAGACCATAGACAAATAGACCATTTGTAAATCATAGACAAATTTTGCTCTTTTCAGATAGCTGTAAGAAAACTATATGCAACAAAAGGTTTCCTCTCTTAACAGTGAATTTGTGTTTCATCAATGCCTGTTTAAATTTGCAGTCAAACCAGCCAACAAAACCATCAAGCCTTATATGCCTCCTGACCACTAAAATACCTCTTCCTGTCCAACAGCCAAACTTCCCGGGTTATGTTAAACTGACTTCTGCTTCACCCAGCATAACTTGGTCCTGAAAATAGCAATTACAGAGCAAACTTGCTGTTACAAGAGGTGCTTTTTTCCCCTTCCTGTTTCTACAGTGTATAACACAATATTGGAGAGGTTGGGGCTTGGGGTGGGAAGGAGTGTGTGTCCCCAATACCTGTACCTCCAAGGTGCTGTGATGAGACAAAAGAAAAAAAGTACAGTTTCACTAAGGAGATGCCATTGCTTTTGGAAGTGCAAGGTTATGTTTTATCATCATAGTAATTTAGCTAAAGATGTTGAATGCAGGATGCTACTCTCGTTTCATAGTGCTCTAATGTACCACAGCTCTAACAGGATGCCTTTCTCTTACACTTGCCACACAGGCAAGGCTCTTATGTAGCCAGCTGAATACTTCATATGATAAAGATAAAAGGAATGATGGATTTCTATCTGTCACAAAAAGAGGTTTTAAAAAGTCCCAATTGCTCCAAGTAACCCATGTGATCAAGATATAGCAGTATGTCCTTAGTAGTTATATAAAATTTACTTACACAGTGCACTTTTTGGTGCTGTCACAGGTTTCCTCCTTCCTTTAAACTGAGAAGTTTAAATCAGCCACCCTGAGAAGTACGCTTTTTATTCCTGGAAGGTAAAAGGTTTCACACTTGATACTCAATCCATGAGCCATCTTGTAGGTTACGTCACAGTGTAGGGCTACATAGGAACCAAGAGCTGAGAATAGCACTTAAGTAGCTACTGTGCTGTCAGAGGTGCTCATGTTGAAATTGAACAGAATTCCTGTTGATATTTCTGCTATAAAGTTGAATCACAACATAGCTGGGGTAAAGCTTTTCCAATTACAAGACTCTGGAGCTATATATTGAGGATGTAACAGTGCTATTTACATTTGTTTTTAATAAAAGAACAAAATTGACAAGAATGAACATGTAACTTCTAGTTAATTACAGAATGCAAGTCTAGAAAAGATTAAAAGGTCACTTTCTCCCTTGCCCTAAGTCTCATAAAAACAAAACTAGAACTCTATGGAATTATTATTGGCTACCAAAACGTAAAGTTAAAGATGTAGCTAGGGAAATGTGTCATTTATACTGTTGCTATCAACATGCAACACACATTGGCTATGATTATAATCTTGATGAAACAAAAACATGTAACTGAATAACAATAAATACAAGACTGAAGCAGGCTACATACTTGTGCGGGGTGATACAAATTGCCAGACGTTGTTTACTTCTATGAAAGTCTTAAAAAGCCTGTTTTGAAGATAATACACTTACACTCATAGAATCAACTGAGTTTGAAAAGACCTCCAAGATTGTCAAGTCTTGTGGTTACTAGACCATGGCACTAAGTGCCACATCCAGTATCATCTTGAAAACCACCAGGGACAGTGAATCCACCACCTCCCTGGGCAGCTCATTCCGATGCCTGATCACTCTCTCTGTAAAAAATCTCTTTCTAATATCCAACCTAACCCTCCCCTGGCAGAGCTTGAGGCTGTGCCCTCTTGTCCTGCTGCTGGTTGCCTGGGAGAAGAGACCAACCCCCACCTGACTCCAACCTCCTGTCAGGGAGTTGCAGAGGGTGAGAAGGTCTCCCCTGAGCCTCCTCTTCTCCAGGCCAAACACCCCCAGCTCCCTCAGCCTCTCCTCATGGCACTTGTGCTTGAGTCCCCTCACCAGCCTCGTTGCTCTTCTCTGGACCTGCTCTAGCACCTCAATATCCCTCCTGAACTGAGGGGCTCAGAACTGAGCACAGGATTCAAGGTGTGGCCTCACCAGCGCTGAGTGCACTTAGTTCTCTGAAAATATGTGTACCTGATTTTATTTACATGATCAGTTCCCTTAAGCTAAGATTATGGTAATTTGAAATAATTTACCAAAGGATGATTTTCACCTTTATAATTTACTGACTTCATTTTTTGTTAATTCACTAAGAGAAGATGTTTTTGCAGATGAAGATGAAGAGTTAATGAAGATTAAATTTAGCCAAAGTCTGGTTTGTCAGTAATTCTGGCTGTGTTCCCTGTGATTCTGTCTGACTGCAGAATCTTTACAGGCAGTTGACTGCCTTTTATCAGAGACCTTCAAATAAAGAGACTTTTTTCTGCCTTAACTCTCTCATCCGACATTCAGATAATCAGCTGTTCTGAATGCAATCTTGTAAAATTACAGGAAAAGTTTAGAAAAGCAAAGATTAAAACAGACACAGAACTGACGACATCACGTGTGCCACAAATTACTGTTGAGAATTGTCTTCAAGGGCTGAGGTTTAGAACAGTGAACACATGACAGAGGAAGCCACAGTAGCACAGAGAAAAGTTATGTTAATGCATGTTCATGTCCTAAACTCATGGGGCTGGTATAAGAATCCCATAGAACAGAAAACTACAGGGCACAAGAGTAGAAGTCATGGGTCTACCTCTGTAATTTGCTGTCTCGGAAACAGCTTTGTAGTAGTCAACTAACTGACTGTAATAGTTCTGCAGTCTGCTAATGTCAGGCCAAAATAGTGTCCAAGGATCAGCTAGATACAAGAGTCTATGAAGATTCAAAGGGTTATTCCTAGTGCAAGCTAAATCGTTGTCTAAACAATGAAAAGTGCAATAGTGGAACATTCCTGATGTCTAATTGAAGAACAGGACAAATACAGTAAGTTAGCTACTGTTTATCTAAGAAAACCAAATTACTGAACAGAAAAAAAACCACTACAGAAAGTGATCTAGAACACGGACAAAGGACATTAAAAATAGCTTGTAAAATTACTGATACAGAAATTCTGGAAGCTTTACATCATTATTTGAAGGGAAGAAAGAGTAGCAATGATTGGCTCATATTTCTGATGGTTACTGACAAATTATGAAGGGGACAGAAAATGTGGACTAAGCAATGATCTCTTCTTGGCTGAATCACAAGTATCGCTTAATATACATTGAATAGTTTGTGATCCTACCTGCTAGCTGTCCTTTGCAATAGGCATGACAATCCATCTGCAGGGCTGAAGATGCATTGAGGTGGCTATTGTTACCAGTGCTGTAGGCTGCTGTTCCCTTTTCCTGTTTGGGAAGAGGAAGATGTTACCAGATTACTCAGCACACTGACCCCTATGCCAATGAGTGTAAACGTTGCTAGTGTAGAGTGGTACTGACAGGTCTTCTCTGGGATGAAAATAAGCCCTGTGTAACAGATGAAGATGCATATAATAAGCACTTCTCTGCAGCAGCAGTAGAGCATAGAGTTACCAGAAAGAAACAAGTAGGAATGTGCTTAACTGTGAATATATTTTCTAAATTAACTTTCCAAATTGTTGCAATAACTTGGATGTTGAGTAATTGCATCAGTAACTAATTGCCCTGGCTCTGGCTGGGGTAGAGTTCACTTTCTTCACAGTGGCTAGTATGGGGCTATGTTGTGGTTTTGTGCAGAACACAGTGATGATAATACCGAGATGTGTTTGTTGTTGCTGAGCAGAGCTCACACAGAGCCAAGGCCTTTGCTGCTTCTTGTACTGCCATGCTGGTGAGGAAGTTAGGGGTGCATGGGAGTTTGGGAGGAGACACAGCTGGGACAGGTGACTCCAACTTATCAAAGGGCTATTCCATACCATATGACATCATGCTCAGTATATTAAGCGGGAGGAAGAAGGAGGAAGGGGGGGATTTTTGAAATGATGGTGTCTGTCTTCCCAAGTCACTGTTATGCATGATGTGGCCGTGCTCTCCTGGAGATGCTGAACAACTCCTGCCCATGGGCAGCAGTGAAATAATTCCTTGTTTTGCTTTGCTTATCTGTGTGCCTTTTGTTTTCCCTCTTAAACTGTATTCATCTTGACCTGTGAATTTTTCTAGCTTTTATCCTTCCAGTTCTCTCCCTGATCTTACTGGTGGGGCACTGAGTGAGCAGCTGCATGGTGCTTGGCGGCTGGTTGTGGTTAAATCATGACACCAATACGTCATTCCCTTTGAGAAGAGTCATGTGCTTTCCCAAGCTACAGAAATCTTTAACAAATTTCCTAAAGCACATGTGTGTGGTCAAGGTGCTCTCTTAATGATTTAGGTTTCCAAACAAAGTCCATTTATCTTCACTGAAAATTTCAAGTTTTGGTGCACAGCATGTCAGCCTTAAAAGTAAATTCATTTAAGGATTTACCCTGTATTTAGAGCACAAAAGTTGCATCACCATGCTTCCTTCGGTAACTAGCCTGTGGGGCTTTCTTGATATATAACAGACCTGATTTGGTATAAATTATTTCAGCTTAGTTGACTGCTGTGAATAAAAGCTACTTTGAAGAAATCAAAGACAAGCCCAAGCTTTTTCACTTTTTCATGATCATAGTAATGTGTTTCTTCAAATATTTTTGCCTTGCACTATCAAAATAAGTGGTATGATTCCTATATATTTGTACTGGGGCTTTGGGTTTTCTTGCATAAATTGACACATGCCATAAATATTCTCTGTCCTGAAAACAGATTTTACTATTTTCATGGGCTTTAAATTCATTTTTCTTCTGTGAGTCTGTCATATCAGTAGGGGCCGTGATGGTCATTGTAAATTCTCATCGGGTTGAACAAGGACTCTGGGCCACATGTCAATGAATTCATGTGCTTTATCGTACAGTTGCCATAACTCTGGCAACCAGCCCACAGTTTAGACTGAAAAGGTGTGGGCTGACAAGCCCTTAAATACTTACAATATACTTCCGCAAAAGTAGAGGCTAAGAAACACTTAGTTTGTACAGTACACTTCAAGAAGTTCTCAACTCCCACAGCAAAGTTCTTCAAGGTAATTGACTGAAGAAGACTGGCTAAGAAGCCACAACACACCACTACTCAAATGTGCTGGCTCACAGGGCACAACATGTCACTACTCCAAGGTGCTGGCTAGCAAGTCACAACACACTTCCACAAGCTCCCCACTCCCATAACAAACTTCAGTGCTGAGTACAGAGTAGAATATGAGAGAATCATAGCATCGTCATGGTTGGAGGAGACCTTGGGGATCACTGAGTGCAACCATTAACCTGCCGCTTTGCTGGAATCCCTAAACTCTAAACCATATCCTCCAGTGTCAGACCCAGATGCTTCTTAAACACTTCCAGGGATGGTGACTCCACCACCTCCTTGGGCAACCTATTCCAGTGCCTGAACACCCTTACAATGAAAAACATTTCTCCTAACATCGAATCTGAAGGAAAAGCAAGCAGGAGAGAAATAAAGACAGAAAAGGCAGAGAAAGAGCAAAGAATATCACCTGTCCTTAGATCCCACATTGGTCCTGCCACATGGATGGTCCGGAGCTGAGGCTGTGAGGCAAAAAAAGCAAAAGAGAATGTGAGGAAAAAGAGAAGGAAGAGGCCTGATCCACTCCCTTTTATAGTTAACCTGAGACACACCTCTTATGTAAACTAGACTTTTTGTGCCATTTTGTCCATAGGTGCACAGCAGCCCTTTGAGCCCTCCTCCAGGAAGTAAGTAAAGGGTGGGGGGATTGAGCAGGAATCTCAAGGCAGAGCAGGAAGTTGGCTCAGAACATCACTGCCCCACCTCTGCAGGACCCTGTCTTCCAATCACCCCTTTCCTGTCATAACAGCCAGAATGTTTGAGACAAAAACCAGTCTGCATTCCTTTGTGCTTTGCTTCTAAAAGGTTTAGAAAATGTATCTCTGACACATCCCTGTGACTAGATTATAAAATGACATAAACCAGTCAGATATCCAAAATCTATTTGTTCAAGAGAACAGCAGACTTTGTTTCTCTTATGTTGGCCTATGTAGTTATTCCGGATTGCTTTGTATGTCTATATGTCAGTATTTTTAAACTATCCACTTTGTGTTACATTTCCATCATGGTCATAAAAAGCCTTTTATCTTTGATCTTTGGTCTTTGTTGCAACAGTGACAGTAGCTTAAAGTATAAAAACCTGAAATTAAGCAGGACCTTGATCAAGAAATGTTCTCTGAAACTGAACCTGATTGTAATGTATGACACTGAAGGGACTGGCTATTTTTGTTCAGGCTTGATTAACAGTTTTGTCAGAAAGTACTAGGTGCCATGACTGTGAAAGTCATAGCCCAAGAAGTTTTCCTCTAATGCAGAACTGAGTGGTTTGCTGAGCTTGATCTACAGCTAAGGAGCAATACTGAGTCTGAGGCTAAACTGTACCAGACCCTGAGTATGACCATATCAGTCCCTCCTGGACTATTCCTCCTCAAGTGTCTCTGTTAAAATCCTCTATGTTTTATCTTACTAGGTACTATTTAAACATCAGTATTCTGTCAGGTGAACTTTTATTTTCATGTTTTCCCTTCTGCTCAAAACAGATATGTTTATTATTAAAATGTTTCCTAGACAGTTTCATTAAGTTTTCTGGAGAGTTCTAATAAGGCTTGATGGTCACTCTGGCTTGTCATCATACCTGTATATCCATCTCTTTTCCTGGTAGCTTTCCAGCCTCCATGTCAATCTGCTAGAAGGGAAATAATACTTGAGAGTGAATATTCATTATTGATTACTGTCTTACAGATACTTGAGATTAAAAGATTTGTAAGCTGTTGAGTGCACCTGCTACACTACAAATTCATGACAGTGTTTATTCAGCATTTCTCACTGTCTTTTTCACCCTGCCAATGCACGTGCAGTGAATTATTACTAACATTCCTTTATCTTAAAAGCTGAATATTTAATTTGAATGTTCATTGAGTTGAACTGTGTCTTCTAACATAAAATTTGAGTTTCTGCATCCTCAGCAGATTCCCATTTCTCCCCCTTTGATTTTTAATCCCAGCCACTGATGTGGTAATGGGCTATATTTGGTTTTCCTTTGTGCAATGGTGTGACAAACCAGCCTTAAGCACCTAAGATTTGTAAATTGTGGTTGAAAGGAAAGACAAAAGTCAGAGGGTCTGCAAACAATCCGAAAGTTTTATTAGTAAATTACATACTTGGCATGGAGATTGGTATATTTGTCTCTTACCTACTATATAAGCACATGGCAGTGGGTTTTGGATAAAGGGGGAGGGTGAAAGGAAAGAGAGACATTAGAAAGAAAGAAAGAGAGAAAAAGAAAGATAAAAGGTGAGAGAAAAAGGGATCACCAGTCCTGGTTCCAGCATTGATCCAGCTGATAATTCTGGTTTCAGTGTTGATCTAGCTGATGGGATATAGATCCTGATTTCAGCATTGATCCAGCTGGTAGTCCTGGTTTCAGCATCAATCCAGCTGTGTTGGTCCTGCTGATGAGATGTCCTGGTGGCACCACCTGGGCTTGGGGCAGGAGGTACCTTTTTATAGATAGGTTTCATATTTTCTATGTAAATTAGTTATCATGTGCAGCCTGTTCTTTCAGGCCTTTCTGGAAACGGGTTAGAACACTTCAGGGGGCTTTGATGGCCTTAATCCCCCATATAGTCCCTGCCCACTTCTTGGCCTAATTCCTGCACTTGCACACTACTGTGTTCTTCTTATCTCCAGGAACTACAACAAGGATGTTTGTCCCAGAAAGTGCTGCCCTATCTCCTCATGGCCTGCCTTCTCCAGCCAAATCTATTCTTTCCTACAACGTGTTAATACCAACAGACCTTGGTTATTACCAACAATTCTTGTCTGTAATTGCCAGCAGTCCTTGGTTGGCTCCACAGCCATCTGGTTATCGGTGTTTGAGACGTACACATTAGCCCCTTATCTTCTGGGAATCAGCTCAAAGGGTCTCACTTTGGACTGCTATTTATAGGGTTGCAAGAGAGTGGGCTTTAGTCATAGTAATTTTCCATCCTGCCCACAATTCGAGTTGGTGACTTTCTTTGAAGGTTCAGTAACAAAAATATTATTCCACTTGGGTTGTTATTCAGGCAAGAAAAATAAGTTTCCCAGGCTGTTCATTAAAAAACAAATAGCTTGTTAGACAGCACTAGTTCCTGGGAACAGACAGTGTTTCTGATAAGCTCAAGAGGGACTTAGTCCAGGGGCAGTTCATCAGGGCTGAGGCCTAAGGAGCATTTCTTAGATCATAGTGTGGCCTGGGCAGGGAGGATGCATCGCCACAATCCACCCTGCAACTAAAGTCAACTTCTCTGGGCCTCTACAAATGGTTGGCCTGCAACTTAAAAGCTCAGTTAACTTAAAAGATAAGTGTTATTGATGAAAATGAAATCTTTTACTATGTGGCTGATAAGCCAAATTATGTGCATTTCCAAGTTTGTTCACATGGTGAAGTTTCACAGCAACAGCAAATGCAAGGGAGAGGAAGAATCTCTGTATGGCATCAGCAGCATTTAAAGCATTTATTCAAGTTTGTGTTTCCATTCAAAACACAATGTCCTGATCAAAAATCCCAGTGTTATTAGTTCTGTCTGCATACCAGAACTTTGTACAGTGTTCCAAGGTTATATGTACAGTAGTGTTCCAAAGTTTCCTACCTTTATACTGACTGATCCTGTTTCTCCTCTTCCCCAGCAAATCTGAGTGCTTAACACGCAACTCCATTTATCATCAGGGCTACAAAGGAGGACAGAGCTATTATCCCATTTACAAATTGAGAACCTGAGGCACAAATAAGAACCATGACATACCAGACGTCACACAGGAAGTCTGTGGGAGAACTGGGAGCTGGACTCCAGTCATTCAAGTCTGAGGTTAGAGACAGGAACTTTCCTCTTTAATGGAGGACTGAAAATACTTTCCTAAATTCGATATATTACACGAATTTGGTGTTCTCTTTTGACAGTTTCTTACTATTTATTCTGCAGCTCTGGGTAATGCGTCAAGTTAAAGTCCAGCCCATTTTTTTTTTTGCTTTCTTTTTTTCCTTTTGCATTGACAACTACTCGTCAAACTACTACACTTATTAGGGCTTAATTTTCATGTATCATTGCTTGTAATGGTAAATGTGAAATATTATGCTATTCTCTTTCAAGTATTTGCCTAGATTATTAACAGAAGTCATATCACAGACAAGTTTTCAATGGGAAACGTGGCCTAAGCCACCAGCCTTTGTCTTAGAAAACACTCTTGTGTTCTCTACCTCGTCACTAGCACTTTGGGACTCCTAAACTACTAGTGGAGGAGAGACCATTGTTTCACAGGTAGTGTAAAAATGGAACAGAAGGATCCTCTATATTGAAAAGACTCTGCAAAGACCATGTAAGTCAGTTCTGAAAAGATGCCAAAGTCAGATCTACAGCTGCATCAAATTACTGTATTGTGACTTGGTTTGTAGCAGATAAGTAAATGAGTTGTATTCTGGGGTTCCTTGAATCAAAATAAGTAGCTGAATCACCCTCCCTTTAGAGTATCAGGTCTCCTCAGTTCAAAAATGGGATAAATTCTATAAGATACTTTGTCCTATTTCTTCCCTAATTTAAAATGTAGCACTTCAATGAACAATTCTGTTGTTGCCACTTATATAATTTCAGTAAGGCAGCTTGTCCCATTGAGGACCAGTGAGGTTGTGACCAGCTGGCTCTGTGCTAGAAACAGGCATGTGTGTCTGGCCAGGTGATGGGTGCAGCTGAAAGTGCGGACAGCAATGCAGTAAGTAGAGCTCCTTGGGTGAAAGAGGGAAAAAACAAAAGAAGCTAGAAGCTCCTCTGAGCACTACAGGTGAGCTCTAGGGATGTACCCTCAGGGACAGTATTGCTGTACCAGGCTTGGGGGGAAAATAACAGCAAGCACACGATACTAATTTTTCAGTCTTTGTAGATGCTTCTGGGATCTTGAGGTGAACAACCCTCATTCTTATTACTGCAGAATTAGAGGAACTGGGAGAGTAGTGAGCAGCAGTGTTGCTTAAGATGTCATCTTTGTAAAACTGTATTTTTAGTATGTCTACACTTCCAGTCACCTGGAAAGGCATTTTAACTAGCAGGATATATTCTAGCCTAGAATTCACATGGAGATTTGCCTATTAGTCACATAGATATCTCTAGTTTAAAAAAGTGGCAACAAATGACTGTCTACTACAAACCTTGTCTTTCCTTAGCTTTTAATTTGGAACCACATTTGCTGGGTTCTAAAAACTCTGAATTTTAAATATAAGCTCGCTCCTCAGAGAGTACCTCAACTTCTCTTAAAAAGATATGTACACTAAAAAGAGGTTCACAAATCAGATTATTCCATCAGTTGTCATACCTGAACAAATCAGATTTTCCCAGCACAGGAAGGGCATGGACCTGTTGGAGAGAGTCCAGAGGAAGGTCACCAAGCTGGTTAGAGGAATGGAGCACCTCTCCTATGAGGAAAGGCTGAGACAATTGGGTTTGTTCAGCCCAGAGGACAGAAGGCTTTGGGGTGACCTAATTGAGGCCTTGCAGGACTTGAAGGGAGCCTACAAGAAAGATGGAGAGAGACTATTTACAAGGGCACATAGTGACAGTACGAGGGGGAATGGCTTCAAACTGAAAGACAATAGGTTTAGATTAGATATTAGGAAAAGATTCTTCCCTGTGAGGGTGCTGAGACACTGGTACAGGTTGTCCAGAGAAGCTGTAGATGCCTCATCCCTGGAAATCTTCAAGGCCAGGTTGGATGGAGCTCTGAGCAACCTGATCTAGTGAAAGGTGTCCCTGTACACAGCAGGGCAGTGGAACTAGATGATCTTTAAGGCTCCTCCCAGCCTAAACCATTCTATGATTCTCAAGTGAAAGACTTACTGTGTCAGAGGACATGCTGATAATAAGGTATTACAATTCTGTGTCTTTAAAACAAACCTTTGAAAGAAAAACAAAACCAACTGTGGCTGTGGATGAATGGCAACATTGAGCAGGCTTGCAAGCATTAACATAATTTTCTAACTGTATAAACTAACTTCCTTATTCTTAAAGTGCCAATCACTCTTCCTTTCCTAGTGTGATAAATATTTTACTTTAATTTTCCGTTTATTTAGTAAGAGGAATTCTCAATGTTAGGAAAATATTTATGCCATTTACGAGAAACATATACCAAAAAAAAAGGCAAAATGCCACAGGCCTTTTAAACCAGAACAGATAAACTTGACACTTTAGCCACTAGAGGGAACTCCAGGAATAGAATATGCAAAAACATTTGCAAAGGCTATTTTGAAGTATTAGGTGTCTTTAAAGAAAAACAAAAAAAGTTTTGCAAGCCAAAGGCATTGTTGTGCCAAAGAAATAAGCCCTGAAATAATAGGAAATATGAATTAACTAATTATCGCATAGATTTTGTCAAGAAAAAGCAACTTTTCTCCTGGTAGGATATGAGTTTGGTGGGTTGTTTCCTCTTCACTGACTTAGTGAGGTTAGCATATCCACTTGCAAGAGGCTTGTAATTTAGCAGTAAGGTTATGGGCTGCTCTTTTGAGGAGTACAAAGAGAGTTCAGTTATTTTCAGTTTCTGAGAATAGATTTGGATGTGGCGCAGTCTGAAATCAGTAACCTTAATTTCTCACAGAACGGTACTTTAGCAGAGCCCTCAAGTTATTTCAAACTTTAACAGCAGTTTAATAGCCCAATTAACAATGTTAATGCCCCGGCCAGGCATGCAAATGTTTTCTAAAGAGTAGTTATGCCACCACTTGGATCACTGGATTTGTAATTAGCCATCCATCAATCAGGGAGATGACAAAGGGTGCTGTAATGTTCCCTTTTATACTTCCGCAAAGCCATAGAAGAAGTTGTGGTGTTCTTCATACACCAAGTTTTGGGGCTCTGCAGAGCACAAATTCAAGGAACTTTGGCTTTAGCATATCTACTGTAAAACATCAAATCCTTCTCATATAAGCAACTGTGCTGAGACACTGAAGATGAGGACACAGGCAAGAACTGTAATTAACCCAATTAGTAAAAGGTCAGGCATGTCTCTAGAATTTGGCATTAAATCACAGTTATGGAACAGGTTAAAACAATTTTTGCAAGACTTTAAATTACATTGCATTGTTTAGCTTTACCTGTTAGAATTGTACTAGTGAAATGAAAACTCTTGTGAGATGAAAGCAACCTGAAATTCCAGTTTGGCAGAGCTGATTGTTGCACAGGTCTCCTGTGGTCTATCCATTGAGTTTTATAGTTTTCAATTTGTTAGCATTGAGAGGTTACTTGCTAAGAAAAGGCATAGTGGCAGGGGAGGAGAGACTGCTAGTACCTTTTCTGTTATTCTTTTATTTATTTTAGGCATTAGAAAGCTCTTTGCTGGATTATTGCTTGAAAAATCTTTGCTTCTGCCACAGAGTTAGCATTATATTCCTTGCATTGCACTTATATAACCTCCCACGGAAGTTTTATAGTGAACTACCTGCAATTAAAAGACACATTCAGCAAGGTTACGCGTAACTGTCAGAGTGATGACACCTGAGATCAAAATGGGTCGCCAAGTGGGTCCTGGTGAAGAAGAATGATTATGTCTCCCATGTCATTAAATACCTGTGAAGTAGGATATTATATGTTACAGATTAACATGATCACAGGCAGGTGGTGTTCCTGGACCAGGAAGAGATTTAGTGATAACTGGTGATTTCTTTCTCAGCTGGTAAGAGTGAAACCTTTCCTGAAATACCAGAACATCCTTTTATTAAGCATAGTCCCTTCCATAAGCAAATATGGAGCAAACCTTTTGAAAGGATTTCAGAATTGCAGTTAATTTATTTGGAGTTTGTTCAGTAGTGTTATTTGATACTGAATTTAGTCTAACAAAGAGAGGGTTTGTGACTAATGTGAGGAGGAGAATTTGGTTTTGATGCAAGACAATGAGGTAACAATCTCTTCATTTGAAGAATGCTGTTAGTCACTCTGCCCTCAGATACACTGGTATGTGTAAGGATATGCATACTGTGTCCTGTCTGGCATTATGTGAGTTAACAAACACCTGTTGAGTCTCACATGCTTCTGAGATTAAAATATACTACATCGGTCTTAGCAATGAAAATGAATGTTGCAGTATTTTGTCAAACTCTTTAGTTTTCTCTTTCAGAGTAATACCTAGAAGAATCCTTTTCAGTTACAAAAATTGCTTAAGCACATTGAAGAACTAAGGAGGATGGGACACCACGGGCAACTGCTGAAACAGACTGGAGAAAATACATATGTGTGTGTACACAGGTGCATCTGGCCGAGATGTCATAAGGGTATCCCCTCTTAGTTTTACCAGGCTTTCACAAGTTATAGACTTTTGTCTTTCTTCCTGCCACTTTTTTGAAGATTTGCATGTAAGTTTGGAGCAGGAAGAAAGTGTTGAGAGGGACGTTTACAAGCTGTGATGCACCAAATCAGTTCCACTACAATTCTAGCACCACTTTTTTGTCCTTCTTGCCAGTGAACCCTTCAAGGGCTCTGCCCTGAAGTCCTGCTCCTAAACAAGTAAACGTTTAGGACCTGAATTCTTCAGACCTACTTATACCTGGAAGATTTTGGTCAGCCAGCAACAAGACCAAGTAGAACAGGCTAACATCATAGAGAAAATCTGGATCTTTATTGACAGAAACCAAAATTCCAGTTGGCTGGTACTGGCCTTTCATATAAATGAAGGTTCCTTAATAAGAAAAATTAAGAGTCTACCAAGTATTGCTGCACATATATCATTGCTCAGTCTTACCTGAAAGAGGTTTTACTTTGATTTATTTGACACTTTTTTTTTGTTGAAGACAAAGAATAGAAATATTATTGCAAGTAGCAGGACTAATTGTATGGACAAATAGCAATTTGTTTGTTTGGTTTTTTCACCTCACAAGGTTCAAATGAGAGCACAAGAGCTAACAATCCGCAAGAGCAAGAAATTAGGCAAGGATTGGCATGTCTGGGTAGGGAACTGTTGGTCAAACTACAGGGAAAGAAGAAAATGCACAGGTATTGGAAACTAGGACAGGTAAACTGCAAAGAGTGTAAAGATGAAGTTTGGCTGTGTAGGGATGGGATGAGGAAGGCCAAAGCAAAGCTGGAACTGAACCTGGCAAGGGACACAAAGAATGACAAGAAGGGCTTCTACAGGTATGTTAATCAGAACAGGAAGGCCAAAGAAGGTGCACCCTCCCCAATGAACAATGCTAGAAAACTGGTAAAAAAGGATGGTGAGAAAGCTGAGGTACTGAACAATTTTTTTTTCTCAGTCTTCAATGGCAACCTCTCTTCCCACACCTCTTGAGTGGATGCATAGCAGGATGGGGCCTAGGGAACAAATTGCTTCCTACTGTAAGTAAAGATTGTATTCATAACCACCTGAGGAACCTGAATGTACATAAGACTATGGGACCTCATGAGATGCATCCCAGAATCCTGAGCAAATTGGCTGATGTAGTTGCCAAGCCACTCTCTATGATATTTGAAAAGTTCTGGCAGTCAGGTGAAGTCCCATAGCAGGATGGGGCCTAGGGAACAAATTGCTTCCTACTGTAAGTAAAGATTGTATTCATAACCACCTGAGGAACCTGAATGTACATAAGACTATGGGACCTCATGAGATGCATCCCAGAATCCTGAGCAAATTGGCTGATGTAGTTGCCAAGCCACTCTCTATGATATTTGAAAAGTTCTGGCAGTCAGGTGAAGTCCCAGGTGACTGGAAAATGGGAAACATTGCACCCATCTTACAAAAGGGTAGAAAGGAGGACCCTGGAAACTACCGAGCTGTCAGCCTCACCTCTGGGCTGGGAAGATCATGGAACAGATCCTCATAGAAGCTGTGCTAAAGCACATGGAGAACAGGTATCTGATTTGAGGCAGCCAGCACAGCCTCACCCAGGGCAAGTCCTGCCTGGCCAAGCTGGTGGCCCTCTATGGTGTAGTGACTACATCAGTGGACAAGGGAAGGGCTACTGAAGTCATTTATCTGGACTTCTGTAAAGCTTTTGACATGGTCCCCCACAACATCCTTCTCTCTAAACTGGAGAGGGATGGATTTGATGGGTGGACTGTTAGGTGGATAAGGAATTGATTGGAGGATAAGGGATTGCATCCAGGGGGTAGTGCTCAACAGCTCAGAGTTTCCAAGGGAAGGCATTCAGGCCCTTGGCAAGGGGGTTGGAACTAGATGAACTTTAAGGTCCCTTCCAACCCAAACCATTCTATGATTCTATGAAATTTAAGTTGCAGAGCAGTTAAGCATTTAAACAGACACATAACTTTAAACAATGAAAACAAAATTAAAAAATGGTTTGTGTGGCCTAAGTCTAAATATATGCTCAGAATCTTTCTTTGCTTTAGGACTTAAAACCTGAGCATTGCTAGACAATAACATTCCTTCCCAGAACAGCACTAATATACTTTAAAAATCTATGAAGTAATGTAAAAATATAATACAAATGGAGACATTACCATGCACTAAGATAGCATTCAAACAGATAATGCTAATCAGGATTGTCAGCTGCTGGGCTGGAGAGCCTTCATACTCCAGATATCTGGTGCATGCCACTGTCTTCTGCAACATTACTTCTCTCTGCTGACCAGATTCCTAAACTTACTGCACCCACAGTTAAAAATAACCCAACAGTAAAGGGGAAGAGAATTAAAAGCCAGTTAAAACTTTCTGCATAGAATGTTATCTGCTCTTTTCTGTCTGCTCTATTTGTCTTGAAAGAGACTGGCAGAAGAGCAAACTGCACAAACACCTGTTAAAAGTGTATTGCTTTTGACAGTGATTGGTCTTTTAAGGAAGTGATTCATTAATATGATTTCTGACTTATAGTTGATTAACTGGTAACTTAGGTTGTTTTTTACTTTGTGAAGTCGTTTCACAAGGACAGGAACTTGGATTTATTTTTCTTTTCCCAAGTCCTATTCTGTCTCTACATAGTTAATTTGCCACTGAATGCAGTTCAGAATAGATGAGGCTATATTGTCCAGTTTTCAGGAAACAATTTATTGAGTGTATGGTCCAGAATATACTTTGCCTGTCAACTAGTCTGCTGTGATCTCTGTAATTCTTAAGGATGAACATCTCCCATGTGTTTCACAGCAGCACTTGTCCTAATTACCAGCACTATACTGTGATGTCTTTCTAATGAATGGCAAAGGTGGCACCTTTCCTATATGTTCTTTCCTTGTACTTCTTGATGATGCTAGTGCTTTTGTTGACTCCCAGGAAGCCTAGACAACAATGGTTAACAGATGCCTAAATTGTTGGTAAAGCAATGACACAGTAGCCGTGGGTCATACAGATTGAGGAAGCTGCTATTTCACTTGGAGGAAAATGTGAGCTGAACTAACATGAGGAATCTCCCCAGCCATACAGCTCTGGGACTACAAGGCACTAGTAGACAAGGAGTTATTACTGCACATTACAGGAATTTTATCTTGATGGTCAGTCTTTTGGGGCATGCTGCTGTTTCAAACACATTACACTCTCCATATCTGGAGTTTCTGCTGGTGTGCTAAGTTGTTTGACTAGCAATGCCTGCCAACAGGGAAAATCTGCTGGATTTATATATGAGGAGTATGAATGTATTCAAGAGCCTGTAACAGAGATTTTGCTTAAATTTTAAACCTGAATTAAAGTTTGCATAAAAGCATACCAGTTGTATATTAATAGATTGTGATTAACTTAAAATAATGGTAAATAGGATTACCAAGGTGTCCAGTGAAAAATGTCTACGGGTACTCAGAAAATTGTTCTTAATTGCAACTTGATAAATCAAGATATATTGCCCCATCTCCCTACTGAATTGGCTAAGCCATAGTCTTCCCAGAATTTAAAAAGGGAAGAAAACTTGTGTCTCTTTCCCCTGTCTTTGCCTTTGCTTTGAATTCTAACGCTGAGGTTTATTTGTCCAACATGTTACTGCTGTGTTTTCAAACTTTTCATTGTGTCTGAGGTCTAGGTACTTAGTGGTTTTGTGGCTTTTAATAGGAAATGTAGAAGTTTAAAGTAATGACATGCCTCTGTGAACAGAACTTTCTAATTGATAGATAATATTTTGAGACTTATTGTCATACAGTTAGTGCTATATGAAAGCATATAAATAGTCTTGGACTTTATTTTCAGTTCAGTACTGAGTCTCTTCATCTCTGACTGTGTTTTTCAAATGATCTACTGACTTGGTGAAACTGGGGATTCTCCAGGAAATGGAAAGTAACATCATATTTGCTGTAATTCAAGAAAAAATCAACAAAAAACAAACACAAAAATTTGGACAGCACAATTCTCTCTCCTCTCCTTGAAAAATGTTTTTTAACATGTCCCCTACTATGTATGGCTGAGCAGAAGTGGAAAGTGGTCTTCAAACAAACCCCAGACCAAACAAAAACCATCCCCCAAAGTAATCTAACAGCAAACAAGATGATTTCCGTGTCAGTGGAGAACTAGTGCAACCTGTAATTGCAATGTAAGTGTTAAAAGCTCTCAGAAGGCAGAGAACACCCAGATACTTACTGTTTGCTTGAGTATTAGCTTCCACAGGGAAGTAAATCTTGTAAAATATCAAGGTGCCTGTTTCTTACTGACTGCAGCTATTTCAGCTTGTAAACATTCAGCAATGATTTAGCAGTGGGATCTTACATGATACTTTGGCAGGCATAAAGTGAAAATGTAGCATATCTGACAGTGCATGCATAATATTGGTCATAATTTGGTGCATGATAACAGAAACAGAGCCCCAAGCTGGTATAAACATTTTTGATCTACTGTAGCTCAGTGGTGGGATTTCCAGAAATACTTTACAAGTCTTGCTCTAATTAAGTTGCTAGACTTGGGAACTTTACCATCAGCTTCACTGGTGTATTGTCATCATAGTTTAGTGACTAATGACATCTCATTTTTAGAATCAAAGTCCTTTTAAAGGCATAAAGATTTAAAACAGTACTTGCAAGCTGAAATAACAAATATCATGGTTGTTACTAATTTTGCTGCAGTTCTGTAAATACTCAAAGTGGACTAAATTATCATTGCTCTAACAATTCAGCATAGTAGTCCCACCTTAAGATTTAAGACCTATGTCCTCTTTATTCAATGTATCTTCCTACTCTCTTTACTATCAAAGCCTAGGTACCTGGCTCGATAAATACATTTGAACACTCATCTGCCTCCTTTTTCCATTTTTAGCTCTTCCATGTATGCACCATACTCTCTGGAATTTTTGCTCTTCTTCCACCTACTTTGTTCTGTTGTCTTGTAAAATAAACATGATTAATATCAAGACATGGCTTCATATGAAGGGGAAAAACAAGATTTGCCATTACCACGTTAAAGTATTCATCTTGAAAGTGTTGCAAATCATAATACAGTCTTGGTAACTTAATATACATTAAAGATAACTATTCCCTGGATTCTCATCACTAAGTACTCATCTATTTGACACTTTTATTTAAGTATGCTCTTGCCTTCACCTATGCCAGATAGATGTTTTAGCATTCAGTAACGTGAACTAGCTGGAAATCATCTAACAAAATGATTTTTACTATATGAAATAAATAGTATTAACAATCAGTAACACATTTAAAAAGTGGATTTTGATTAATTCTTTGAGTCCAGGAAAAAGATGTTTAGACATTGCCTAAATACTAATTCTAAATGTTTTAAAATTCCATTATTTGTGATGATTCTTTAAAAGATTTAGCCAACACTAGAGGTTCAGCCTGAAACCTTATGAAAATATTTCTAACCTGAAAAAAAAGTTCTATATATTGGGCTATGGAATATATTTGAGACTCTTCTTGTTTTGCAGGGAAAAAATTACTGAAACAAACTTTGGTTGCTTCGAACAGTTTCTCATTGAACACTGAAGATCAGATTTAGTTCTTAACAATTTTCTTCCCTTCGTAGCCAGTTAAGTACATAATCCCTTTCTACCTTTTGTTTTGGGAGGAAATTGCACAAGTAATAAAGAAATCCTGTTTTCTTAGGTTCTATTCTCTGTTCTGTTAATCAACAGACAAGTAACAACATAGTGCCATGATATTTTTTAAAGACTTTGTGAAGTTTTCGAAGAACAACATAATGTACATGTGAACATACAGCCTCTTGTTTTGCTGAACTCTGTTATGTTTTGCAGTTGGCTCCAAGATAAAGTCCTGTATAACCCAGACAGTGTTATGTTGGTCTGTAAAACAAAGTGGAATATGTAGAAACACATTTGCTAACTTTAATATCAGGATTTTATCAGGCTAGTCCTCAAACAGTGAGCCTTCAAGGGTAGCAGTGACATTCTTCTATTAGTCATTTTTCTGGCAGGCTTATTGAAGTAAAGAACAATTTCTTAAAATAGAGAAACTTGGCTCTATTTTGACCAGGTACAGGAAAGGTTTCCTTTGAAATGCTTTTTCTATTAAGCTGGTTTGTTCTTCACGCTCTGGTGGAAGAGGGGAAGGCCTGGTTAGTATGTTGTTGGTTTAGAAACTAGTTTTGCAAATTATCATTTTAACACTTCTGGTTTTGTATTCCTAAGAAGGAGCCAGATCCTTCATGGGTGTAAATTAGTGCAAGAGCCTACCATTCTTTCTTGTTTACACTAGTGAAGATTCTTGACCAGTTCCCCTACCATATGTGCAGCCTGACATTCGAATGGAACTGCAATTAGCAGGGTTGTTTTTGTTTAACTTTATTTAGCACCTTATCTCCCCATGACATTCTTGTCCAACTACCAGTATCAACCATGAACTCAACATAGCTCTTACTAGTGCTGTGCTATTTTGGGCTGGAAGGAAAAAACCATCAGTCCAGATCAAAGAGCACCCTCCTCTGCTCTGGGGATAGAAATTGTTAACTAATTGGTGCAAAACCCCATCATAAATCGATTCACATCACAGTTAAGGAAGTCATGACTTATTCCACTACATGGGAAAGTTATCCAAGCCCTCAAAATAATCTGTTATTAATGGCCTAACACATGCACCTCTCCACAAAATCAAGATGGTGCTGTGAGAGACACAACTTGCAGAGGATGAAAATCTACAGAACCATGTTTATTATGTTTCACAATTTGCCTAGTTACTCAGCTATTTACTCCCTCGTGTTATAATAACACGAGGCACTGCAAGGCCTATTGGCCAGGTTCTTAGTTCTTGTTGCTCATATTAGAGAGAGCCTTCTGGAGGATTTCAAGTCTGGCAGAGCTCTGCTGCTCCCAGGTGCTGAAATTCTGCACAAAGGGATGAAGCAGCAGCCCTGAGGGCTTTGGTGGTCCTAAATCTGAGGTAGGGGGTTGTACCCCAGAAATTCAAGCCACCCGAGGCCACAGATCTGGGAAAAACCGGTGCACTTAGTCCACACATAGCGGCCTGAGAAGGTGAGAAAGCCTCGCGGGCTTCTGTGGAGCTGTCAGGCTGCTTTCTGCTCCCTGTTCTGTCAGCTCCTGCAGAGTGAGAGGTCGCCTCTATGCAGGTGACATGGGCACAGGTGAAAGAGGCATTGCTCTCTACAGCTACAGGGGGCTAGGGCAGCCTTGAGAATCCCAGAATAATTAGGGTTGGAAAAGACCTCCAAGATCATTGAGTCCAGGGGAGGTTCAGGTTGAACATCAGGAGGAATTTCTTCATGGAAAGGGTTGTCAGGCATTGGAAGGAGCTGTCCAGGGAGGGGATGGAGTCACCATCCCTGGAGGTGTTTAAGAAGCCTCTAGATCTGGGACTGGAGGATATGGTTTAGAGGTTACCGTGGAGTGACAGGTTAACGGTTGGATTTATGACCTTAAACATCTCCAGCCTCGGTGACTCTGTGATTCTAGGTCAGCAATGAGGAGAGGACTCGGAGCG
>NW_008659921.1:0-2136 GCF_000695815.1 Acanthisitta chloris
TACAAGATAAATAAATATTTTTAAAAATTAGACAGATATCTCTTACAAATGCCTGGATAAAAATACCACATTTTTCTAGGAAAAAATAGAGTGGAGAAAGCATAAAAAGAAGAGCTAAAAAACTGACAGAACAAATGAATCATGGAATTATAGAATGGTTTGGGTTGGAAAGGACCCTAAAGATGATCTAGATCCAAACCCTTTGTGGGCAAGGACACCTTCCACTAGACCAGGTCGCTCAATGTCCCATCCAACCTGGCCTTGAACATTTCCAGGGATGGGGCAGACACAGCTTCTTTCGGAAATCTGTACCAGTGTCTCATCACCCTTACAGTAAAGAATTTCTTACCACCATCTAATCTAAATCTACTCTCTTACAGTTTAAAGCCTTCAAAAATCAAAATAATTCAATTGTAACTATGCCCTACGTAAGTGTGAAAGAAATTGTAATTCATCTTTGTATATGCAGACCAGGCTACCACCCTGCAACATGACAATATAATTACGTAGATTTATATAAAATGACCTGTGCAACATGCAAAGCCCTACTGGATGCACCATGCACTCCTGAGCCCAGTCTCAAATTAGACAGCAGCCTTCACTATGAAATACACTTAGACTTTTACACTACAGGAACAGCATGGTAATACCTGTGTGAATACGTCAATCTTAGTAGCAGATATTCAATGGCCAAGTGATTAAGAAAATAGTCGGTTTTCACTGTAAAAGGAACTGCTCTGTGTATCTCTGTTGATCACCGGTGTAAGGAGGACTGAAGACCTTGTTCTGGCAAACAACCTTTCAGAGCTCTAATCCATTCACTGAGAAGTATTTTAAAAGGCAATGACAGCCAGATCAGCTCCTTCTTAATACAACTATCCTTGAATATTAGCTGGTATTAAAAATCTTTTTCCTATCTGAATTTGTTTTGCTTTAGCATCCATTATTTTCTTTTGCCATTTTTCTGCTATATTAACATGATAAGCAATGTAAAAGATAACTTCTGATTCCAGCTATGTTCTGTTATCAAGTCATTTCACTTTCTCCCAAATAATTTGTACATATCAAAGTATTTGTTTTCTTACTACAAACAATGCTTTCTCAGACCTACTTCAAAACTTATTCCACAACCAAACCAAATAAAAATAATTACTCTTAGAAATATAGACATCTGAGCAGTGCTTGATTTTACAGTAATGTTTAATCCAATGTACAACATAATGTTACTGTCCTCAAGTTTAAGCTTTTGTTATCTTTGTTTCATCTGAATCACTTATACTCAGTGATCCTCAAATTTAAGCATACTGTGTGTGGAAAAGGATCATCTTTTATTTGTTTAAGTGTGAAGGATGAGCAATTCCCTATTCCATTGCCATGTGTGGGGAAATACTTACAGAATATTATAATGAATACATTTCATTACATGTTCCTCGTCTGGTCTCTCTAGGCTTACTTGCAGAGGGGTGCATTTCCTTTTTGAATTTGACTTTGCTGTTGTAAAAAGAGAAGAAAAACATGCTTCCAGAAACTAAGATACATATCAGAGGGGAGAAACTCCTCATGGATTTTAAAAAGTCAACAAGGTAAGAAACCTCACTCTAGCAAAAATGTTTTCTGCGAAAAAAAATCAAAACAATCAACATCTCTACCTCCTATGTGTGTTCTTTATTAAACACATTGGATGCCATTGCTGGTTCAAGGACTCATGGCAATATGTGTGGGACTGGGCTTTACCCATTAGATCCACAAAGGTATGAAAACCAGGAGGTTCACAGATGTACAGTTCACATCAGACCTGGCTTTGCCAGCTAACCCATGGTGAATCCACATTAATCTATGATTGACTGCACATGACCACAAAGTTGCATACTCTAAAAACTCCTAATGTTTTGGTCTCCTTCTGACTAATTCTACATTCACCTGGGATACAAAATATATGATCAATATTTCAGGAGTAGTCTTATCACTGTTAGACATTCAGGTAACATGAACCAAACACTTTTTCACTCATTCCAGGATCATGTTAGTTTTGTTTAAGCCATAGCATTTTACAGTGCTTTAATTCCAGCTGATAAGATTAAATTCCCACTGAGACCCACTTCTTTTCTAGGCAGAATTTCTCACATTATACGTATA
>NW_008659921.1:2181-7169 GCF_000695815.1 Acanthisitta chloris
ACCTTTTTATAATGCCATAATCCAGAAAAGTCAATCAGGTCATTTCTGTCAGTGGGATAGTCTCAGCATTTGTAGCTCTACCAGTCCCTGTTAAATGTACAGATTTTACCTACTTAGGACCACTATTTTGAGAATAAGTGAAGCACTCTTTATCTAGTATGTGTCCTTTTAAAGGAAATTAATAAAAAAAAAATTGAAATCATAGAACTATGGAATCATTTAGGTTGGAAAAGCCCCTTAAGGTCATTGAGTCCAACCATTAATCGAGCATTGTCCAGACCACCACTAAACTATGTCACCGAGTGCCACATTTGCAGGTAAGTGTCCTTGATACCTCCAGGGATGGTGACTCCTCCACTTTCCTGAGCAGCCTGTTCCAATGCTTGGCAACTCTTTTGGTGAAGAAATTTTTCCTAATAGCCAATCTAATTCTCCTTCAGCACAACTTGAAGCTGTTTTCTTTCATCCTTTCACTTGTTACTTGGAGAACTGATGGACACCCACCCCAAAGAACTATCTGGATATTGACCTGATCCTATTTACAACAGCAATTTACTGCCTGAGATTGGTTTGCCAAAATGCTTGACTTGCTTGCTTTCATAACGTTCATATACTGACCATAAGCATGACAAATAAAAGTTATAAATCCTAGACTTTGAAGGAAGATATCTGAAACAAAATATAAGCCATTTCCAAATTTTAGGGAATGCAATAATACCTGAATGCAAATGAAGAGAATGGTATCCCTAAAAACTACAGAGGAAAAAATGAATCCAGGGTAGCATATACATGAGGCTCCAAACTAAATCTTTGAATCGTTCAGTAATCATGTAGCATTTTTTAAGATTTATAAGCAGATAAATGACAAATTAATTATTTAGCAATGTTTTACGGCTATCTGTCAATTGATTCTGAATGCTTTGATATGCTGACCAGGTCGGCTCTTCTGTGGCAGCACCAAGGCAGGTGGGATGACAAGGACAAAGTATCTCTCTGCAGCTCTATATGTATCTCACAAATGGATGTAAAAGCTGTTCTTTATATGGCTTTCAGACAAGAACAATGCATTTCAAGCATTAATTAGTAGTCTTTTAAAAACCATTTTCCTTCCTCAACAGTACTAACAGGGTGCTGCTCTGCAAGGGTTGTGAGGGCTTTCAAAAAATTGAGAGTAAGACCTTATATGAAAACCTTTTAAACATCTTTTTATTCTCCCAGACTCTCCTGCCTGGCAATCTTGTGAACGACACATAATTAGCGTCAGACAGCATTCACAGTGCTGACATCAGGTGCTCACCAACAAGGAGGCTGCATGCCACAGCTGGGATTTAAAAGCCCAGGTTCAGTTCATGTAAAGTAAGTGCTCTGCTTTTAACCCTTACAGTGTTTAAATGGGGGAAAATGTAGCATTTGGAGCAGCACTTCATTATAGTGTCTACCACAACAGAACACATTTTCTAATGTGGTGGTTGAATGCTTTGGTGAATGCACTGTGCTTACATAAGGCTATATATTTTCCTCAAAGCTATGCAAAAGCTGGATTTATTTTTGCTTTTATAGTTATGCTTATGAAATGATACAATGTCTTGGCATTTGTTGCTCCAGTAAATAATGGCAGACTATGTTTATATGTGTTGCACATGATTACAGTAGATGTTTGTTTGCCCAATTGTCCAATGATAATTTGGTCCAGAGCTTATTGAAGTCAATAGGTCTCTTTTTTGTTCTCTTAGAAAAAGAAGATTCCCTCCACTGCAATATCTTCACTTCATGTTTTTCTAGTAGATTCCTTAAAATTCTATGATCCAGCATGCATAAGTATAAATGCAAACAAAAGATAATTACAGTCCATGACAAAACCTAAGGTAAGCTGTCATTTATTTTCTTTGTACTTCCTACTTTAATTTAAAAGGAAGTTCATATTATTAGTTAGATGTAAGACTTATGGGACTAGTCAATGCTTACAGCTATAAGGCTCATACTTTAAGAGCTTTAGACTAAGCAGTGCATAATGCCTTTTTTTGTGTGTGTAGGGATAAAAAAAGCTTAATAAACTATATCCTAATCTCAGTTCAGTTTTCCAATACATCCACCTCTTTGGTTATTTTTTAAGTAAGAAGAGCTACATGCTGCTGCTAGAATTATAAAGGCAATGAAATTAATGGATAAAGAGGATATATCAATGCAGAGAAAAAAATCTGCACTTTGGTTCACATGGTAAACTGAATCAGGCTACTTTGTCAGACAGACAAGAGGGACTAGTTTCCTGCATTCTCTTTGAACGAAATCTCACTGTATCAGTCATACTATACACACTTGGCTGAGTATTTCCATATGTAGACAGATTACTTGAGTGTATAAATAAAATTTACTTTTAATCTCCTTTCTAAGGAGATCATTATGCACAGAGAACACTCTCGTGTTGGTTCTGATACGACAGTGGATTAAGGATGCCACCAAATCACAGTAAAAGTGGAAGAGGATAATGGGTAAGCAACCATGCCAACCCATAACACTCTTTTATTGTGAGAGTTCTCTTTACAGACAGATCTTTTATTTCAGTGGTGTTGATAAATGCAGCATGCTTTTTACTCCTTTTCATATCAGATCTCCAGACGTCTTCATACTTCTCACATACTAGAGCTCTACAGCATAAGGCATGCTCTTACTTTCAAGGTAACATCATGCCTAGTGACACAAATACCTCAGCTGCAATTAATCACGCAGCATAGAAAGCTATTATCCCCTGAAATAATGGTGTCAAGAGATTCATTCACCATGGAAATGTCTCTTGTTTTCATCAAACTTAGTAAGCATGGCCATTTCAGCCTTAGAAGATATTTCTGTTGCTGTAGAGAAGGTAAATATTATGACAAGTCCCTTCTAAAGGACCTATTACTGAACACATCAGCTGTTACTGATTCAAAAACCATATGGTACAGAAACCATTAGAGGGAAAATGAACATTTTGGGAATTCTTTCATAGCTTCCTTTTGAAAGACAGTGCTCCTGTTTGGTGGGGTTTTGGGTTTTGTTTTTGTGTTTGTTTGGGGGGGGTGGGTTTGGGTTGGGTTTTTTTTCTGTTTTAACTCTTTTCTTTCTCCTTCTCCTTGGCTTTTCTAAAAGGTTTTCTTTGATCATCTTGTAACTGAGGTCATCATCTGTGTTCATGCAGCTTTCTCTACTGAAAGTTGGCACAGTTCTAAAATTGTTCACTCTTAAAGTAGCTACTATTATTGTTAAGCCCTAGAGAAATCACATTAATTTGAATACCTCCTCCTTCTTGTATACTTGCAAGAACTAAACAACCTTTTGCCCGGTAAAAAAAACAGTTATTTCCTTGAAAGTATTTTAAAAAATATATGCAGGAACACCATCTTCCCCTCCAATATAAATTCAAACATAGTTCAGTTTTCTATAGGATTTCATGCCAGAGATATGCCATAAATTGAGACCACAGGCTTTCAAACATGGAGATGAGGGAGTGTAAATCACATTCTCACTGGGAAGATTCTGTTGTTGTAGAGTATTTTGCTCTTTGTGAATTTCACAAAGGGGCAAAATTTTATCTCTACTACACTAGAGGAAAAAAGGAATAAAAGAACAGGGAACCTCTGAAACCATAGATGAAATGGGAGTCTTGACGGTTCTTCCTCACTATACTCTTTATCACTATGATTCATTCTATTTTCTACAAATAGAAACATCATAGAAATATCTCTTTCTATCACAGAAATATGAATATTCCATTCCATCCAGTTCTGTCCTGTCCTGTCTCAGCCTATCTAAAAACATGCAGACTGTGACTGAAAAATTGAAACATGTATGCTATTGTATGAACACTGTCAAAGTATTTCTTCTTACAGTTATTTGAAAATAGTAACAGTTGATTGCTATTTTTCACAGACACAAGGATGTTATAGACAGGAGAGCACTAAGACTGTCCTCTGGAGTGTTAGTAAACTTATACTTACGGTACATAGCTCAGAGCTGAAACTGCAGAACCTTTAGCAAATGTTTTACAGACCCATATATGAGGTTCTTTCTACCCTCAGCATATGTACACAGGGCCAGCTGTTATCTGGCATAGGCTCTCTTGGTGAACTCCATTTATTATTTAGAGTCCAAACTATTTTTTCTTGGTGTTCAGGGGGTTTTAATTAAAAAAGGCTATATAGATCACTGTCAAGAGCAAAATGGGCAGTAAGAGATCCATTTGATAGTTCCTGAGTACAGCATTTGCCTACAGAAAATATGCCAGAATACAGTAGAACATGTCCATAAATGCTAACTTTGTGTCCAAAGAAATTATGTACTTAAGTTATCCTGGAAAGTAGAAGTTTGAATGGTTTCAGTTTTGGCAAACTGACACTGATGTTACTTAAAGGGCCTGGTTTATAGTTTTATTAAAGCAAAAGCATAAGGCAGAATTTAATGGACTGCTTTATTACATAAGGCACTGTTCAACTTTAAGCACCTGAGACAGAAAAACACAGTGCATACAGGAAGAGGCATCATTAGGAGAAAGAAATATGCTTGGCCAAACCTTGACTTGAATTTAGAAGTTCAAGTTGCACTGGAAAAATGCACCAAACAATATACTGAAAAGGTGAGTCTCTTAAATTTAATACAATATTTACATACCTGTTGCACTGTTTTTTTCTGCCACATTGACTCAATCATGTGTAACCTCTAACATACACAGAGTTTTAATTTACACACATAAACAGAATATTTTATCATGAAAATAGCAGAGGATTCAACTGTTTAAGTGTGTAATGGTTTGAGGACTACCTTTTGCAAACTAAGCTGTTTCATAGAGATTACATAGACACATACTGTTGAATTTCAAAGACCAAAAAGTCTTATATTCTCCATTATGCAACAACCACTTCATCCGGGGACAGAAGTTTTTACAAATTTCATATGATGGAATTTATTTGACATTTTTCTACCAGGGAGGTAATGTTTATTGACTATCTCCTGCT
>NW_008659921.1:7189-13853 GCF_000695815.1 Acanthisitta chloris
GGTGTCTTTGTGGCTCACTCAGTTCATAATGTAGAAAGGACTGTTTCTGTTAGACTCTGGCAGATCCTCTGCCAGTCATAATAATTTATAATAAACATGCAGTGGTGACCAAAACATTATAGGTATTGTGGTCTCAAGATAAATGTCTTGTAAATAATTTTTTCCAAAGTTTTATTTCTTGAACTGCTTTTAGTGTGGTTTTTTTTATTTTTTAAAAAATATAATGTGTGCATCTTTATAGCTTTTGCTACCTCCTATTCTTGGATACATGGCTATAAGGATTACTTGGCTATCCTCTAACTATACTACTAACTTCAAATTTCCTTCCATTTGGGGAACAGACATGACACATACTGATTTTTTCTACCTCTGTTTCATAATATTTATTCTCTACCATGATAATGCCACCTCAGGGATATTCATGAGAAATTTTAATCCAGACAATTGTACATAAAAAAAAACCCCAAGAGTATATCACCTTGTGATACTTCTAACTATTTGGATGCATGTATAGGATACAATAGTTACATTCATGGCCATATACATCAGTAAATATCCAGCATTTTCTAACACTTCAAGTGATTAATTTGGTGTTACAGTTGTATTGCATTCATTGAACAGTCTGAGTCATCCAAACTACACTCTGTAGTATTTAAAATCCAGCCCACATGCCCCAAAACTGTGTAACCAGAAAGTAAAAAAGATCATGTTTCAATGTTCGTTTTATTATTTTCAGAACTTTTTAAAAAAAATTAAAAACATGTTAGTTTTAAACCAGATTAATTGATGCTTTATTGAAAAGTGTTCAGATTAGTATCTACGGCTACTGAAAAATTATGGAATGGAAAACTCCCCAAAAGCTACTATTTGGCAAAAATGTAAGCAAATTAAAATGAGGCAAATGTGAATTCTTTATAAACCTTAGCACGGCTGTATTACTGCCAGCCCACACTATAACAGTTCTGTCATAATAACCAGTCCCAATTCTGCATTCCTTGCATATGCACCACTTTCACTGAAGTCAGGGAGAATTCCAGATATGCAAGGAATGTAGAATTAGCTTCTTAATACTTAGGTCACAATCCAAGATAATGATAATGCCTCAACTCATAATATTGCTTGCTGAACAGCTCTGCAGCACCTTTTAGGGCATTAACAGTAGGATTCTGCTGAATTAGTCTAAAAATCACAGTAGGAACTTGCCTCTGTACTCTTATTTATAATAAGTAATTTAAACTAAGAAACCAAAAGATTAGTGTGAAATGCATTTGAGCTGCTCAGCAATGTAACCCTACTCCTCCTTCCCCATTTGTCCCCTGTTAAAGGGGAAATCAACAGTACAATTCAGCTTTTAAAATTCTCACTTTCCCCTGTTCTAAGCAGAGCTGCTTACACAGCTTTCCTTTCATGGCAAAGCACAGCCTACTCACCTCACAGTTTAATAGAGACAGATTGCAGAAAAGCACAGTTATGGAAAACAGGGCAAAAGTGCTTGCATTGTAATCAGTGGGAGTCCATCACAATAGCAAACAGCCAGAGGATGTTTCTTTCTTACCCCACAAGTAAACCACATGAACATTTCCAGCAACATTCAAAATGCACTTCCCAGCTCAGTAAATGTTTTCTATTCTTGACTGCTTAGCACTCTCAGCTTTTTTTAAAAAAATTAGATCCCATTTGTTTAGTAACAAAAAAGCTTTAGAGAAAGGATTAAGCCCTGTATTTTACGGAAAAGGAACAGAAATTAGAAATTCTTTTTGAATCTTTGACTCTCCCGCCCTGTTGGGAAGTGTAATAAGAATAAAGGCAGAAAGAAGCGTTGTTGCTTCATTTAATTTGTTCAGCTGAAACTATGCTTTTGACTATCTGCAACTAAATCTCAAAATTCATGACAACTTGGACAATACTCCCACATGTTATAAGCCTGTGTATTAAAAAGAGAGCTAGGAAAGCTTACAGAAACCCACCTGGTGAGCAAGCTCTCCAGACTCAAAAGGGCAAGACAGAAGGCCATGCGGATGCAAAGCAAGCAAAGACTGTGAGAAGATGGTGACAAGACTTTAGGTGCTGGCAATGCAGTTCTTCAGTGTAGTGTGGCCTCAGAAGGAAAATAATTTTCAAAATGACTAACAGATCTAACAACTGAGTATGAGTTAGCTAGTGCTAAGAAAACCAATGAAAGTGGGCAAAGGTTGGAAAAGGTAAAATGGTGGTTACTGTTTACTATTTCTTTGCAGTAGCATTAACTGGAATCTAAATATTATCCTTGGAATTTAAAATTAAAATGAAGATAATTTGATGAAAAGAGACAATGCAAAAGGAATGCTAAAAGCAGAAACAGACACCTTCTTCTTTCTAGGATGACAAATGCCTGTATGTGGCTTGCCAAATTGTGGAAGACTTTTGCTGTGATCCTATGCCAGTAAAAATCACAGCAAGAGAAACCTTTAGAAGTTATCTTCCTCCTTTTGATGCAGTATACCCAAGTGGAAAGAACCAACATGTACAAACACAGACAACAGGAAAGAAAACAAGGCTGCTCTTTCTCCCCTTCTTCCTCCCTCTCAACATCAAAAAAGACATAGTAAGGAAGAAGTGTGAACTTCAGGTAATGGTTAGGGTTTACAGCTTTCTGACACTCCATTTTATGCCACCAAAGCTCATCTCTCAATTCCAGCAAACTGAGTACATACTGCACCATCTGCAACTCAAACTACATGCACTAGAACATTTCCCCTCTTGCAGACATGCCACTCAGTAGACAGCAGAAAACATTTGGTGTCAGCAGAAATCACATTGTGATGTTGGCCAGGGCTGCATTTCAGACAAGCCCTGGCCACAGCAGGACTGTGAGCCTCAGTTGGGCCATGGTTGCAGTTAGGTCAAATGGCAGTCACTTCACTCAGGCTGTCCCCAGCGAGTTAAGGCTAATGCTCGAGAAGAAAATGCGACACAGATTTCTGGGACCACAAATATTTGGGCTAGACCACAGTTTGGAAAGAGGCAGGGCCACATCAACAAATGTGTCTGCGTATAAGGGACAGGACTCAGGGTTCAGAGCAAGGCTGAGCACACAGGACATGATCTGAAGGACCAGGCAAGGCTTGGAGCTGGACTGCACCCCACAGAGCTGCTGGCACACACTCACTGGTTGTAAAACTGTGGTTGGGGCACAGTACATTTTTGCTAAAGAGCTCAGCAGCCAATATCTTCTGGCTCACGCAATGCCAATGCTGGGATTTTCTGACTCACTACGGGGTTGTTTATTTCTTCTGCCACACAGACTCTACAAAAAGGTTCAAGTTTCCAAAATCAGAACGTAAGGTAATGCAAAACCTGTATGGATCCCTGCACTCATTTAAGTCACACATACAGGCACTTTTGGTCCTATCTCTTGAGATGCTGCCTTATGCAAACAAAGTCCTTGTGACAAAATGCCAGTGGTGAAGGGACTGTGAAGGATGAATGCATGAGTTCCCTCGGGGGAGCCAAAAAAAGTTGCTCAACTCTGTAAAATTTAATATAGGAAAAATTGAGGAATATTCTAATAAAGACACTGTGGTGTCCATTATTTTTCATTTGCTATCTTTCTAATAAAGCTAAATAATTCATACAACATTTGCATCCTAAAACCAACCTTTAAAATATCAAAGAGCCCTATACAGCTTCATAATGCAATCATGTACTTATCTCATGTCAGACTTATCTTTGAGGTGCGCTGAACCCTTTTCTTTCTCTGGCACTCCTGAGAAAAGTGACATGACAGTGACAGACAAAGAGAATTCCTATGTAATTTAGGAAAAAAACCAGTTCCTCTGCTCTATAGCACAGGTTGTCCAATGCATATAGGAATGCTTTTCTTTCCCCTCAATGTGTAAGCAGATGAGTCTTTTATATATTTTTACATAGAAGTGGTTCCTGCCATGCAACTGGGCCCTAAGATATGATAAACCTTAAGTGATCATTATAGAGCAAGGACAAGAAAGAGTAAATAGAGGAATTCCACTGGTTGTGGAATATCTGGAGTACATTTTAGATAATAGCAGACTGTACCTAATTTTTATTGCTCATGGGTGCAGACAAAATGAACAAAACCCCCAAATACCTTCAAGTTCAGAGGCACAATTTTCTGAGGGCAAGGATAAAAAGCTCTGAATTTCACCAAAGGAAAATGAAAGGATGACTCAGTAATAACTATCCTTAGAACATACCACCAGTGTGTGAAGTTACGGAGTTTTTTTCTCCTTTCTTTGGTGAACATTGCATTCTTCTTATATATTTCCCCTCAGCAACTTAACATTTACCTCATTCCCTGTGAATCCTTACAGCATTCAATAGTTCTTGAAATTAATCTTTTTCCACTGTAGAAGGATGTCTTAGATAAGCTACAACAAATATTAGGGCTATTCTTGCACTGTTGGATAAAACAATCGTGATTGGTTTTTTAGCTGATATTAAAAGCTTTATTATCTATTCTAATGGCTTGTATCGTTAACACAAAGCAAGACAGAAGAGTGCACAACATGAAGACTAGTTGAAAATGAACAGCAGATGAAACTTGCATTAGCTAATGGAAACAGAAGACTGACTCTGAGCCTCAATTATACCCACCTCCTAGTCAAATGAAATGCTAAAAGTGCATCTTGATGTGTGCCACAGAAACAGCTGAAAACACGGCAGAATGGTGCTTTGTTGCACTTTACCTATCTGGAGTTTCTGTTTCAAAATAACTTTATGCCTACACTGCTATTGAAAAGGTCATCACCTTGCTAGACAGATGTCCAAATGCGGGTTGAGCAAGGATAGTATCTGTAATATAAATATAATGCGATATATGAGGCAGATTGGGAACTCTGATGCACATTGGTGATCAATACCTTCATAGATAGAGAGGCCTCATTATTTTCAGGTAACAACCACACAGTTGGAGTATGTGGGAAGGAGGCAATTTTGAGTGAAAGGAAAACTGGTATGGTTACAGAGATCCGGAAGAATAAAGAAACTGAAGTGAATGGGCAACCTCAGGATGGATCCTGCTGGACTAAGCACTTACTGACTCCAGTCACACCAGCAGCACTATGAATAACATCTGTGAGATCTGTATTCTGTTCTTCCTTTTCCATCCTATGAACTGATAAAGCATTCCAACTGGAATGGTTTGTCTTTGAAGATCATTCAAGTTTCAGACCTCAGAGATGACTCAAGGAGGGCTCAGTGGAA
Organism: Acanthisitta chloris; assembly: GCF_000695815.1. Classification (NCBI taxonomy): domain Eukaryota; kingdom Metazoa; phylum Chordata; class Aves; order Passeriformes; family Acanthisittidae; genus Acanthisitta; species Acanthisitta chloris. The sequence goes on from NW_008659921.1 coordinate 12,410, forward strand.
ATTCTAAGTGTGCTGCACTGGCAACTTTTATTTCCTCCAGAAAACTGTCCACTTGCAGAAAAAAATGAAGATTTCATTTATTTATATTTATTGTTACTCAGAGAGGGAATCAGAGTCTGGCAATGAAGAAGGTGATGACACTGATGATATTGCTCGTAAGAAGATGGTGATACGGATTTCTGTTTTTCTCCTTTAGTACTGGCTTATAAGAAGGCCCCACATCTAATCACCTTTGCTAGCTCTGCTAGCAGTGACCTTTTGATGCTTATTAACAGCATCTGCTGGAATTCCAAAACCAACATACATTAGGGGATGCTGATGTTGAGTATGTGTACTGTCATAATGTTATGATATATACAGACCTATAGCAGTCATATTCTCTTTACAAAAAACTGTGTTTAGATCAAACATTAAACACTCTCCATTAAGTGCTTGCCAGCTGTTTCTCTGTTGGATACATTACTTTATTACTTGACTTTGGTTGCTTTGTCCTACAGTCTGAAAAACATGAATAAGTCTTTTGCATTGAGCTAATTCAACACACATATATATACACATATTACCTGAAACATTGCAAGTCACTATTGTCCATAGAGTCTAAAGGGCTCTTATGAAGATTTCCATTTGATTTCTACTTCAATTTATAGTACGAACACTGTTTGAAAGGCTCGGTTGTTTCCTTCAGTCCCACCAAACAAAACTGAATTGATTGCAACACAGCCCATTGATGCTTTTGTATCACTATAGAAGCTAATGGCAACCTTCCACCTCTCTTGCTGAATGGTGTAATTGGCCTGCCAGAGAGGATCTGGGATTTTAACATGTTCCTTGTTTGGCTGAGCTAACCAATTACTCTGCAGTTGCTATCAAGGCTCCAGACTTTTCTTTATTGGGGTCATTAGGCTTGTCAAAACTAATTTGTCATCGCAACTGCTGACCCTCATTGCCTCTGACAGTAGCACAAGTGTCAAACTAAACAGGTCTTTGCATTAAAAGAAAGTAAATGACTAATCAGAGCCCACCAAACATCCTGACCGTATGCCACGGCCTGCTCTTCTGACACCAGGAGAGGTGGAAACAATACCAACTAAATTACATGGGGTCACCAAACAACACTGCTAATCGTTTTGTAAAATAAGTAAAGAAAGCCTCACACAGACAAAGGGAAAGAACACTTGAAGGCAGTATTTGACCTGCAATGATGATAGTAAAGTATTGGATTGTTTTCCTTTTAATTAAGGAGATGATGCAAGTCACTTACTCTGAAACAAAACTCTATGAAAGAAGTTACCAGCTGACTCAGACAACATTTTTGGAAAGTTGAACAGACACAGCAGCTGGCAGTGGAGCACTTTGAGGCCAATTCAGCAGATCATTACCAGATAATTTTCTGTGTATCATTGGCCACCCAAGTGACATCTGAATCAGGCCAGTGGCAGGTACT
>NW_008659921.1:13878-20486 GCF_000695815.1 Acanthisitta chloris
ACTACACCGGGGTAAAATTTGTCCCTAAACTATCTGCATCGACCTAGAATTTGCTTCATGGAAATGACAGGATATAAGTCTTATAATGAAGTGAATCCCTTCTAAATATCTGTATCACTTAAATTATTTTACTGGCAAATTTACATCACAACCTGATTTTAATCTTTCCTTCACTGTTGTGATTATACTCAGTTTAATGGGTTAACTTGGAATTAGCACCAAGGTATTTGGTGCTACAGGGTATTTGACAGGAGAATAAACTTGCAAAGATATGGGAAAAGTTTCAGAGGAACACTTTCTCTCAGCACATTCCTAACTATTCAAGACACCAGTTGTGAAAGCACCTTTACCCCTATACTCTGAGAAGTCCGACTTGGTTCAACTGAGATGAGTTGTATTGCCACAAGCTCATCCCATAAATAAATCTTTGTAGTGTTAGGACCTTCACTTGTATGCTACACTGCAGGACAAGAAACATTCTGTAAATTCTGTGACAGTAAGAGGTGTTCGTTTCCCCCCTGGCAGCCTTCAAATTCCATCATCTTTTCTCCATATTTTTTGTAAAGCAGTTATTTTTCTAAGCCTCTGAAAAGATATCTTTTTAATGAAAACAGGCATATGCAACATACCTCAGCAAACAGGATCCAGTTTTAAGAGACAATGACTGTTGTTGGATTTTATGTCTATATGAAATACACCTATTTAAACAAGGCTGAGTTACTTAGTGGTTCATCAGCAATGTAATAACTTTGAACACCATTGTTCTCATTTAAGAAAGGAGAACTAAAGAAGAAGAGGAAAAGAGACGGACAAGAAAGAAATGGAGAGTACTGCTGTACAGGATCCCAAGATTTTGTTGAGTCCTAATGATGTCATTCAGTATTTAAACTCTGGTGACAAAAAGGCTTTTTCCCCTCCTTTCAGCAAGAAATCAAATTCAACATTAACAAAGCCCTGTATTTGAAGCCAAGACTGGACATGAATCTTAAGTTGTTCCTAGCCTGCTCCATCCCTTCTCCCAGACATAAAGAGTGGACACAACTAAAAAATTATGCTTTAAAAAGCCACATAATTATTTTAAGCTTATTTTTATTTTATATTCGGGGTAGGGTCTTCCAAAAAGACTACTGCATTCAGTGGGAAACTAATTAATAGTGGCAATGGTCATTGTGCTATGAATAGTTGGGAAAATGACAAATAGTGCAACTTGCCAAGCATTGCAAACAAGAGGTTTTAAAAATATGCACATTCTTTGACTAGCATGTTTTGTGGTTAAAATCATGAGTGGGTGAATCAATCTGAATAGAGGAAAGGAAGACCAGAGAAAGAAATGAGTATGACAATCTTCATATCTCTGAACTGATCACTTTTAGAATTAGATACTCCCCATTTAAAACAAATTGCAGTATTTCTTGATGCTTTTATTTCATGGAACAGCACTGATGTTAGGAGTTGGTATATGCAGAGAAAGGGGGAAAAAGAATTTTTTTCTTTTTATTTTACTTAATGGTTAGCATTCATAGGCAGCCAGATGAACTCTTCTCTCTTGTGATGTACATCAGAATTTTACAGAGTCAATGGGTTTGGAATGGCCCAGTAAATATTTAATACCAGTATTCCCAGTTTACATCAGAACAGCTTAATTCGGAATTTTTTATGACTGTCCACTAGCAGACTAAAGCAGACAAAGTTCAATGCAAAAACAATAGCTAAGTGCATACAAACTGTTCCGTAAAGGTTCTGAGTTGGAAAAGCAGATCCTTAAGGTGCAAAGAGGATTGTTTTTGTTGGTTGAGTTTTTTAAGGATTGCCATGGAAAGGAACAGAAAAGAAAACCATTACTATTGTTTTCATTATCTGAAAAATAAAGAACTATATTCACCAAATGCAGATTCCTACCATATTAAGTGTAATGTACCTTATGACACCAAGAGGTGTCAGGGAACGATAAGTGGTGTTAGGAAAAGAAAGGAATATATGCACCATGCAAAAGGTGCACAATAAACCACCCACATGTCAATAATCCTCTGTCATCTTCTTGTAACTCCCCTAATGTGCCCACAACATATAGCTGCTCCAGGATCCTACAGGAAGGAATCAGAGTAGTTCAAATTAGCATCACAATTTCAACCAGAAATCTGGGACCATGACTCCTGAAGGCATAGAAAGAGAAGAAGAGCAGCAATAAAAATACTAGCTTTTCAGACCATTCATCCCAAAACTAGACTTAGCAAGCTGAAATTCAAGGTCAGGTCACTGTACCTAATTAACATTCTGCAATGTAGAAACACTCTTGTTTTCTGTTCTTGGGGATGAAGAATATTTTTCGGCTGAAACTTAGTTTCCTAAAAACTATCCTCCTAATTGGTATGTGCATCTGGCTACTATCAGAAATCATGCTTTATAAATGTCAGAATGGACAGAAAGTGACTAAAACTGCAGAGCTGTGAAAGACAGTGCAGTACAGCTACACACAAAGACTGTGAGTTAGGCTTTAAAGTATTATTTCTAGTCAAATTTAAAACACAACTCTATTCAGTCTGAACATTCTGTTAGTCAACATATTTTAGCACAAAGATTTATAAAAGCTGATTTCAAAGTGACATGCATGACTATCTGGGGAAAAACTTAGCATAATCCTAAATATTCATGCTGTTCATACAAGAACATGAATAATTTTAAGTAATAAAACATTGCTTGTGTACCCAACCAGAATATAAAATAGATTTAGAGAAAAGGGCTCAATGAAAAAGCTTAAGATCGGTATGCAGACATAAATTAAGAGTTGTGAGTCACTGCTGCTCTCTTTCATGCAGAGAATTTCACAAGTGACAAATAAATGTGAATAAGATAAAAGAGCACCTATAAAAGAAGTGGCATTTTGCATTAATTTTAATTACACATAAATATCTACACAAGTGCAGGACCACCAAGAATCAAACCTGAAGTATTACCTCATATCCTCATTACAAAATACATGTGCCTGTCAGAATGTGCTGTTCTATGAACATGAAAAAACAGATGAGCTTACAAGCTATTCTACACTTACTTCTAGCTATGTAAGAAAAACTGTATCTAGATCTGCATTTTTCAGGTTATGAAATCATTTAGTAGTGATCTGCTTTGGAAAATAGTTAAAGATCTTGGTGAAAAAAATTGCCATTAAAGAGATACCGTTTATAACTTCAGGGCATGCAGTAATAGGACAAGAGGAAATGGCTTTAAACTGAAAGAGAGTAGGTTTAGATTAGAAATTAGGAAGAAAGTCTTCCCTGTGAGGGTGGTGAGGCATGGGAACAGGTTGTCCAGAGAAGCTGTGGCTGCCCCATCCCTGGAAGTGTTCAAGCCCAGGTTGGATGTGGCTTTGAGCAACCTGGTCTAGTGGGAGGTGTCTCTGCCTATGGCAGGGGGACTGGAACTAAATGATTTTTAAGGTCCCTTCCAACCCAAGCCATTCTATGACTATGAAACCAACAGACTATAACTGTGAATTGAAAGTATACTTTGCCACTTAATTTAACCTAGTGATTTCAGTATTCAAATGTTTTCAATTGATTGACATATATGGACCAATTCAGCAAGAAAAGGCAGCTGACATTGGTGCCAGCCAAAGATGACTCAAACTTTAACTGATCTGTACTGTCAAATGGTTTGCTAATTGCTCCACCAATGCTGCTACCATATGTGATGATGTGGCAGTGTTCTCTCATCCACAAAGTCAGGTAGTTTGGTGTATATCATCAATATTTAAGCAAGAGGCTTTAACAAACATGCATGACTAAGGAAAACCTGTGACACTATATGACTTCCAAAGTCAGCAAAACACAGTGAAAGTAAATGCCAGCAAAAAAAAAAGCAACTACTGGGATGTATTGTGTCATTCCACTGTTTACAAAACATGTCTAAGTAGTCTGGATTTTTTTCAGTGGAACTCATTTTTTCAACTTTTTAGTACATGTATCGTATTACAAAGGAATACAAATTCCTTCCTCAGTATTTTGTAGTGGCATGTTTTTCAATAGTTTGTCAGCCTTTAACAACTGTGGAACTTTTTCAAGCAAATGACAAAGTCAGAAGAGCTCTTCATCAACTTCTTGGTGGTTGGGAAATACAGCCTCATCCACATGCACCTTAGAATGGCAGGTATTTTTCCAATGATGATAACAAAGAAAAGGTGCAAAAATGAGGGAAGATGAGACAACTGCAAACTTCCCTTCCAGCGAAACTGTGAGATTCATCCTCAGATTTCAAGGTAAGCTTTCACTCTTCCAAATACCAAATAGAATTTCTCAAAACAAAAAAATAAAGTCAGCAGAGAAATTTCAGCCCACTCAAAGCTGAATCCTCGCATCAGCAATGCAGTGAAACATCTGTGAGGATCATCTCCTCTAAACCTAACTAGCCACTGACAGTGATAGTTCTAGGTTTATGTATTGTTCTGCTGTGCATGCAGTGATAATTCACCTGCATGTAAATTGGCATGATTTAACAATGTTTTGTGTCAAAGCTCAGTTAAACTTTTGACTAATTATTGGCTTAGTTTTGTCCTGTGCTCAATATGACAGGAAAACATTCCACGTTGAGTTATACAAACAATGTATGCAAACAAATTATTAGGGCCTGCCAGCTGTATATTTTATGCTTTCACAAGAGATACAAGCACCACAGAGTTTTGAAAAGCAGGTCTTCAGCATTTAAAGCTGAGCAAAGTCAAGAATGATGCAGTTCAATTTAGGGGTTCTTTGAATATTTCTGCTTACAGAACATTCAAGTTTCACGATGTAATTTCTCCGCACAGCAGTGCAGAAGTGACAAGTTTGATATCCGGGTACAGTGGAAGAGCACTACCTCTGAGTCCTGTAGGGTTAGGATTTTACCCCAGTCTCCCCATTCAGTGCCCACTGATCTCTGCTGTTCCAGTACCCTTCCCGTCCTAAAGATAACACTGCACAAGGTAGACTAATACAATTCTAACCTGTATAAACAGAAATTAATGTATTAGCAGTATTTTTTACTGGTTTTCCAATTGTTTCTTAGACTATCCATATCTCACCATTATTTTCCACTTCAATTGTATTCATTTCCACTTTAATTTTAAAATTGTTTTGATAGTGATTAACACGATTATCATACTACCACACTGTGTTGAAATTCTATGATTTTACCATAGGTTTTTGTGTTTGATAATAAGCCTTTCCCTCTCTTGCTTCCTTTAGCAGCCAGCAAGTCAACTTTAATTTTGATTTTCTTCTGCTTTAAGTGCAAACAGAATGATGTGAGGGTAACTTGAAAACATTCGTAATTTTGTCTTCCAGTAAGAGGCTAAACACAACTATTGCTCTGGCACTAAAGAGTAAGTAGACTCTTTAGTAAGCAGTAAGTAAACAAGATTCCAAAGGAGGTTCCTTGGAAGAAGTGGAGGAAGAAAAACAAATGGATTTGAATCAGAGTTTGGGCTTCCTGGCATGCTATAAGGTTTTTTTGGTCAATCTTCATTATTTCAGAATTCAGTCCTCCTCATCATATAAACAACATAAAATGTTTGCTGTTATACTCAACAGAAACTGCTAGGCTGTCTTTGATCCACCTTTTCCCATTAGCAAGGGCTGACTCTGACACAGTGAATTTCAAACTAATGCTATTCTAGCGAAAACTCCTATTTAATAGCTACTGTTGATGCAGTTTGCATTCAGTAAAAAATGAATTTAGAACAAGATTGCCATATGACTTCAAAGAACCAGGTATTTGTATTATATATGGAAAGCTGGAATGCAGACTGCAGGTGAAAGAGTTCTTGAAATCTCTGTTTACGGGACTTTAATATGTCCGATGTAATAAAACCCGAGAACATAATAGCAAAAGAATCTAATTTACTGAAACAATTTCACCTCACCTAAGGTAAATTAATTGCAGTCTCTTTACTTGCAAAACGAAGTGTGTATTTTTCCAGTCTTTTCAATGTCAAAAGACAGCTGGAAAATCATGACTAAAACGAGCAACATTAACTTTTCAGAAACAGGGTTAAAATAACTTAGAAGTATTTTGTTTTCCCCAATTTAAATGAAAGAAAAAAGACTCAGAAGAATTTTCTAATTACGGCTATCTTGACCACAGAGACAGACTGCAAATCACTCTTTTCTCCCTCTAATGAGAAAGCAATGGAGTATTTACTTGAAGCAGGGCTCCCACTAACAGGAAAGGGTTATGCACTTTTGACCAGGTATATTTCAGCTAATGAAGTCACTACCTTAAGGATGACTCTATATGGAAAAAAATACAGCACTTTCCTGACATAACTGGGCCACAACTCAACAAGCTAGTGCTGATGATAGAAGACATGTAGTCTTGTCTCTCCAAATAATATTCTCAGTTTTCCTTGTCCACCTTAATGATTCCCTATAGTTACACTTTCAGAGCTTGTTTCTGAAAATAGCTTCCTCCAAGTTCTGCGGCCGTGCATAATCAGGTCATGAGCAGATGGATGAGTTTTGTAAAATTTGCCTCACTTTTCAGCCTAATTTGGCTGGACAATCTCTGTAGGAAAGCACAATTTCTATAAAAATTATCTGAGAAACCTCTAGTTACATTGATGCGGTACTGCTATAAAG
>NW_008659921.1:20509-22992 GCF_000695815.1 Acanthisitta chloris
CTGTTAGCTGAAATATGCCACGTGAAGGAAGTGATTTAAAAACAAAAAACAGGAGCAATAATTTTTAGTCAATACTAAAGTGTCACAGGTATACCCAGACAGAGAGCAGGACAGACATTTCAACGTCCTGCTATCCTTTCAATCTTGGTGCAGCAGTACCAAGTGCAACACAGCACAGAAAAAAGTCACTTCTCTAGATTTCTACCAGAATTCCCAATAGCGTGAAGGAAGTGATTTAAAAACAAAAAACAGGAGCAATAATTTTTAGTCAATACTAAAGTGTCACAGGTATACCCAGACAGAGAGCAGGACAGACATTTCAACGTCCTGCTATCCTTTCAATCTTGGTGCAGCAGTACCAAGTGCAACACAGCACAGAAAAAAGTCACTTCTCTAGATTTCTACCAGAATTCCCAATAGCGAAGAGTGTTGGTATATTTTTTGGGAAAGAAAATGCAAAGACTAAGGAAACATCCCTTGCAGCTAAAGCAAATACAAAGACACTGTCAAAACTCACGATATGCTTAGTTCCAGAGCTATGTCAGTCACTGGTTCGGACTGGATCAAAACCTGTCATTCTAGTCTTGATGAAAAAAATTCTCCTGGCTGATTGGAAGAAAAGTATGAACATGTGTTTCATCTTTTCTAAAACACAACAGATAATATTATTAGTCTTGAATATGATGAAAGTAACAAGCAAAAAATGTGTTCTTGCTACTAAAATCTCTTTTAAGACTTATTTCTTACAAAATGTTTTAAAACTTTTTATTTTATACTAATTTCTTGATTGTTTTGGTTTTTAATTATTGCAACATCTCATTTCTCATGACAGAAGAAACTGAGGTGAGCCCTCCGAGCCTTCAAATGACAAAGAGCAGATGACCAAGAATAAGAGGGGATAACTCACTCATCAACTGATAAAGAGGAAGACTGGGATCATAAACCAGAATTGAAGAAGGCTTAAAACATCACCATTATTTTGTTACAGAAAGACCCTACCATGAGGCAGGAAACCTCCAGGTTACACAGGGTACCTGCAGCCATATTAACAGTATCTTTAAGGAATAAGAAGCTTCATGATCTGTATGCATTGTATTTTCCTCCTTTCAGGTAGTTGTAGACAGCGATAAGGTCACCCTGAGCAGATCAACACTCCTGCATAACTTGGTGTTGTTCACCATCTTACTGAGGGTGCACTCAATCCCCTCATCTACATCATCAATAGATATTAAACACAACTGGACCCATTCACCACCACTCCCTGGGCCATCCAGCCAGTTTTTAACCCAGCGAAGAGTGTACCTATCCAAACCATGGGCTACTAGCTTTTCCAGGAGCATGCCATGAGAGACAGTATCAAAGGCTTTGCTGAAGCCCAGGTAGGCTACATTCACAGCCTTTCTGTAATCCACTAGGCAGGTCTTCTAGTGTCTTTGGGATCTTCTAGAAGCTTCACAGATACAAGAGTCTGTGGGATGGAGCTCAAATGAAGTCTAGCCTATTCAAGTACATCCTGATTCAAAGTTTCTTGAAGTTATTAGTTACAAAACAGAACATAGTCTTGCAAGCCAAGAGCTTACACTTTATAACAAGATGCTTCCAGCACAATACATTTTTTACTTCTAGTATATATTATACATGTAAGCTTAGGGAAATTAACAGGGATGTCTTATTTAACAGAACTTTAACTCACCTCAGCCATTGTTTTAACAGGATAGAATAAGTGTTATATAGATCCATGATCATACCATGATTTGTTCTTGATATCAGGAAATGGAAGGGTTCTGTAAAAGACTGGGGGGGGGTATGTCAGTTCAAGAAGAAATATTTCTAAATTCATGTTCTCTAATCAAGTCTATTGAAAATGGACTCATGGAAAAAGTACTACTGACCCTATCTTCTGTCTGAATCGGTACAGACTGTCTGGCTCTTTTGTCCTCCTGTTTCTTGCTTGTTTTCTTTCAGAATTTTATTCTCGTTTCCTTGTAACCGGTTTCCAGCAACTCAGCTAATTAAATACCAGAGTGGTGACAGTGAATTTCAATGAGTACTACGTGATTACCCTGTGGCCTCTTGCCAGCCTGCTACCTCAGCCAACAGACAAGTTCTTGCTGTTCAGCTGAAGCAAGTTCATCATATTTCAGCACAGACTGCCCATTGACCCAGTAAAAGAGGGGTTAGCATTATACTACATGTTGTATGAGCAAGGTAACTAATTGTCCCTGCAACTACTTGCAAGAAAGAAAGTAAGCAATAAAGGAAAGGACATGGCATATGGAATGAAAAATATCGGTGTTGCAAAAATGTCAATGCCATGATTTTCGTCGAATGAAAAAGTTTCAGTGAAGGGCTAAGCTAAAGAGAAAGAAAAGCAAATGTAAAGGGACAACAGTGTAGTAAAGACGGGAAGACTGAGGGAAATTTTTGATTTATGCACAATAAAGAAAACCCAGGGAAAATTCTTTGTGGAAAGATGCTTCCTT
>NW_008659921.1:23038-26829 GCF_000695815.1 Acanthisitta chloris
TTCATTTGTTTAAATTGTTTACTAAACTGGGTTTGGAGAAAATCTGCTACCCAACTTTGTGTCCCCAAAGTGGTGATATATGTTCATGGTAGTAGTTGGGTTTAGATGACAAAGCTGAGGCAAAGACAACCCTGACTGAGCCATGGTTTAGTCCCAATGACCAATGGTGAGGTGGAAAACCCAGAGAAGGTTCTCTGGAGACCTTGCATCCCCCTAATATCAGATTTCTAAGTTCCAAACCTTGAGAAGTGTTCACATTCAAGGCCTTTTATGAAATATCATCACAGATACACCCAACTGACATGCTGCCTACAGTTTTGGAGTGTGACCAGGTGTTCAACAGTACTATTTGAGAACATATCCATAAATCTTTAAAATATCTAGAAAACCAGAATTTAAGAAGATAAGGTAATCAAGACAAGACAAACATCCCGCTCCCAATTTCTTTATCAGAGTTCTGGGTGTATTTATGAAACTTAAAAACATAAACAAGAAAATAAAACCTACTACAGTTAAGAATAAATTATCCTGAAATTTCTAATAAATTGATTTATGGTCTTGTGCCATTAGTAGGGTCATATGTGTGAGTAGGGAATAACCACAACTTTAAAACTCACAAGCAAGAATTCTCTCAGTCAGAAAGTACACAGTGGCCCTTCCTAGGCTCAAATTTTAACTCTTCGGACTAAGGTTTGGATACAAGTAATTTTGGAGCTGAACAAATGAGATGTTAATCCTTAAAATTCTTTCTTCTTTGCAATACAACTAAATGGTGTCCCTCTGGTGTGCTCCTTGGAATAGAAATAGAACAGCTTCTCTAAATAAACATCTGAGGAGTTACAGGATGAATTCTTTTACATGCTCTTCTTGAAGCATTTTGTGACACATGTTCTGTATAACCTTTGACAATTACTGTTCAAAAAGGGCTCCAATGCTACTGAACAGACAAATATTAGTGCTCAATGCTCCTGCCATGAAACACTCACTCATGCTCCTTATTGTGATTGTCATAGTTTTAAAAGCAGCTTGCTAAGTTGCAGCTTTTCTTTCTAATATAATGCACATGAAATCAACAGGTTTATTAACACTGTCCTCCCAAAGTACACAACTGATAGCAAAAGTAATTTATCATGCACACTTTATCAACTCACAGTAATGTTTTAACTGCAAATTCTCAAAAAATATTTCTTAGGATGTTTTGAATAAATTTGATATAAAGATACATATTATTGTTATATGTCAGTATTTCATGTCAGTACTGAGTTTTTGAGGAAAAAAGAGGGGTTTTATCTTTGGTCAGGACATATAGACTCCTTGAGAAGAAAAATGCAAGTAGCTTCTGCAGTCATGTTCAGTAAAAAAGAGCTTTGCAGACTTCTAGTGTATTTCCTGCATCATTAGTATGATAGGATAAAGAGTTTATACATTATGGATGGTTCTTAATTTTAACAGAATTCTGAGTGTAACCGAGGCAGAGTGAAAGTGAAACACTGTGGTTTTACTTTTGGTATATTTATGAAGCACTTGTGGAAAAAGAGGGTCAATATAAGCCCAACTTAAGGTGCAAACAGTCCATATGAATGGAGTATTGTCTTCATGGATGGAAAAAATCAGTGATACACTTCTAACTTTGGTACAAACATCCTCCACTTGGACATTGTGATTTAGCAGAATTGGCCCTGGAATAATTACAAGAACAGATTCCACCTTTAGACATTCTCAAAATAGCATGTGTGAGAACAGCCTTCCATTTGGTATCCAACAAGCATCAGCATTTAAACATTTGAAATGTTTTGTTCCAGAACCTTGCTGTTCTGCTACTAGGCTCATATAAAAATCCAGACCTTTATTTCAACAGCAATACAGCTGGTTTGTTTTATGCTGTTCTTTTTTCATTAAGTTACTCTGAATTTTCCTTTGTGCATGCATCATTACTTTACAGAACAGCACACTTTAGAATATGGAATCACAGAACCATAGAATTTTAGAGGTTGGAATGGACCTTACAGATCATCTAGTCCCAACTCCTCCAAGGCCTCATCCAGCCTGGCTTTGAACACTGCCAGGGTTGGGGCAGCCACCACTTCCCTGGGCAACCTGTTCCAGTGTCTCACCATCCTCACAGTAAAAAACTGTTTTCTAATATCTAATCTAAACTTTCCCTCCTTCAGTTTGAATCTGTTACCCCTTGTCCTATCACTGCAGTTCCTAATAAAGAGTCCCTCTCTCCCCTCCCTTGTAGGCCCTTCAGATACTGAAAAGTTGCTATGAGGTGTCCATGGACCTCCCATTGTTTTGTTGCAGAAGTATTGTATTGTAATTACTTACAGAAAAGAACATGATATTCCAAAATGCACTCTTCCCAATGATTTGTTCTGCCTCTAGCAGCATGTGGTAAGACAACACTGAATTCTAATACAGCTGTATAAATAACAAAATAAGAATGTTTACTATAGTATCTGGATGAACAAAAAAAAAAAAAAAAGGAAGAAAAGGCTAGCACATGAATTACAGTCCACTTCCAAGAGCATCTCTATTTGACATTTGATCTTGCAGTGAAATGTTTAAACGTTTGCAAGCTGATGAGCTCTTTCACACTAATAGGTTTATTGCATTCTTCTTTTTCAGTGTCCCTTTACAAAAAAAAGACAATCTTTCTTTTTGTCTCTGTGGGCTTCTCCTTCTACTCATGGTACAAAACTTATTCAGGAAATAATAATTTAAAAAAAAATCAACAAAGAGCCTCAAGTAACTGAGGAATTTCTTTTTTCTAAAGACTTTACTGATGGTATCTTGTATGCATGTTTGAAGTACTGTAGACATCAGATTTGGATTCACAATACCATTAGCATCCCAAGAATCTCTCCAGTAGCTACCTAAAGCACAACTAAAATGAGCTAAAGAATACTTTAGCCCAAACACTAATGTGCTTCAGTGCAAATGCTGAAATGGATGGCTTTTCCTTCCAACTCCTATGCTGAAGATGCCCTTGTGTTTCATATTTTTAATGTCTATAATATTTACAAGTACCAACTGCATTTTTCAGCTTAATTTTGTTCATTCTACAAACACACAAATCAGTACTTTATTCATCATAAAAAAAGAGAAAAAATAAAGATTATATTTATATAATGACATAGTGAGGTCTAGTCTCTTTGGTTAAAAAGCGTAATTGGTTTGCAACTGCCAGACTTACAAATGTATAATTCTGTGTTTAAATGTAAAAAGTATTTCAACTAGGAGCATAACTTGTAATCTAAAGTGAATAATGCAATAATTTTCTACAGTTTAACTTAGTTCTAAAAATATCTGTGGTAGTATCTCAGCCTAGAATTATAATTTTATACAATTTTATCATCAATCCATAGATTATATTTATCCTAGGAACTATTTCATAGGAAAAAAGGAATACTTCTTCATGACCTTGAATTTAAGCAGGGGACATTAGAATAGCTATTGTGTTACAAGAAGAGTGTCCAGTTTGACCACAGGAGTATGGGATGTGGAGTGAGCAGCACAGCACAAAATATTCATTGCCCATACAGGCAGACTAGTAGAGTGCTTTTGTAAGTGAGTGTCCTCATTTGCTAAGATGTTTCACCCAGATTTTATGTTTTTTCCCCCTCATCTCTTCAGTACTTTAGGTATTATTGCATGTGCCTGTGATGCCCATGTCTTCCCCTCCTATCTACCCTGCCTCACCTCTTCAGCATTTCCTAGAACCCCAGCTCCCTCCCATGTCCCGTCCCTTGACACCAGTGGGACAAATCATAGAATCATAAAATCATAGA
>NW_008659922.1:0-18064 GCF_000695815.1 Acanthisitta chloris
GTGGAGCCGTGCAGTCCTGCCAGGGCACCGAGGCGACGTCCGGCACACCCTTTCTCTGCTCCCATCCGAACCAACATCCCTCCCGGGATCCGCGGTCCGAGGAACCTCGGGGCTCTCCTGTCACCCAGGAAACGGCCCCGTCAGCACCCTGACCCGGGTACCTGAGCATCCAGCAAAAAAAAACCCGGCAGGGAACACAGGATGGGGGTTATTTGCTCCCCTCGTGCCTCCTCTGGGAGGAAGATTGTTTTTCTGGGCAAGAAACTACCTGGATGCTTTCTTTGCTTCGCTCACTATTCCAATAAGAGCAGCGGAGACACGATCCAGTATCTTTTGGATACTATGTCCCCAAGCTGGACAAACCCCTCAGGCTCCTGTGGCTACTTCCCAAGACATGACTAGGTAGAAGTTTTCCCCCTTCTCCGCAGAGCCCGTTGCCAAGTTGGGCACTACAAGGAGGACATATCTTGCTCCATCTCCCCTTCAGTGTAGATGCCCTCTTCTCTTTAGCCCTTTCTGGTGCTGCTGGTAAAAGCAGAGCTGCCCCGTGCTCTCCTTTGGCCTATCGTGGGCAAGAGTTGGGCAGCCACACCCTTCTTTCTTCTCAAAGTAATAACATTGGCTTCAAATCAGGGAACAGTTCTTGTCATTTTTTTAAAATAGAGCAACACTGACTTCTATTCTGACCTGCTTTCAACCCCTCTGATTGTGTTGTGGCTGGATTTTTCTAGCTGGTCTTTGCAAAACGCAAGGGTAGGGAGATACTTCCCAACCTAAGGAACAGCTAGCGTTCTTCTGTGTCCTGCTGGCAGGTGAGCTCTGCTTGGGCATTTGGAGGCTCCCTGTTTTGTCACAAGTGCCTTGAGGGACCTCCAAGGGTAGCTTGGCTTTTCCTGCCACAACTTGCAGGATGAGCAGAGGGCCTGGAAGGGCCAATACCAATCCAGTTGGGTGGCTTGTAAATGCTGGGACTGTCTATCACAATACTCAGATGCCAAGGTCCTGGAGCTAGGCTTTTGGTGAAACATCACCAGTGACAATGCGCATGTTGAAATCACAGGTGACAGCAGGATGCTTTTCACTGTCACTGCTGCTGGGCATGGCCTCCTGCTTCCTAGTGCCTTGATTTCTGTGATCTGAGCATCTGCTGCTGCTCTCCAGCCTGTACTAGGCCCCCATGAAGCATCCCAGCAAAGAGCAGGACATCCAAGGGAAATCCTAAGAAATAGGACCCGTACCTGGTTCACCCTTCTCTTGGGCTGGTGGCCAGTGGTCAGAGCCCAAGGTGGGGATGGGAGCAGGTGCCTGGAGAGAGTAATGTGCAGCAGCCCCCTGGTTCCTGTGGGAGCCAAGCAAACATGTCCTTGCTCGGAGCTGGCAGCAAGTTTCCAGGTTTGCTGGATGGAGCGGAGGCAGCCTGGGAGCGACCTGGTGAGTGGGCAGAGGGAAGCTGGTGGAAGAAGGAGGAGGAGGGCTACCAGTAAAAGCAATTTGGTTATTCACACGAGGGGCATACCCATCTCAGCAGGTCAGTCTGCTTTCTTTCATAGAAGAGGAATGAACCAAAATTATTAATTAATGCTGTGATCTAATTACTCTGAGTTTGCAGAAGGAACATGGTTTTTCTCTTTTAACTGTCCCCACGAGCATCCTATAGATCTCAGGTTTTGTCATGGCTGGGGTTTTGTTGTGTTGGTTTTTAAAATACAAAAGACAAAAATCTCCCCAGGAAAAAAATAAAAAAGGAGGCAAGAAAAAAGACAAAACCAGGGAATAAAAATAGTGAGACCAAGAGGAGCAGCTGATACAGAGCAGTCCCTAGTGCACCTTTGTGTAGAGCCCTTCTCTGCCTGCCCTGTGCTGAGCCCTGGCCAGCAGCATCCACAGAGGTGAAGAGGGTTGGTGTGTGCCCAGCTGAGGTGGCAGACACAGTTCTGCAAAGGCAGTGGAGAGAGCAGTAGTGAGCAGTGAGGGAAATGGAGGCAGTTTGCAAAGGACTGTACTTTCTGCACAAACACAGCAAGAGTTTCATGTGTGCAAGCTGACCCCTTCTCCTTGGCATGATAAATCAGGGCTTTGATGGGCATCTTCTGGAGAAGTGGGTATTGTCCTTGAGCCAATTGCTGCTCAGTCTGACACAGGGCTATGTTCTTGTTGCTCTCCAGTAAGTCAAGGGAGGAGGTTTGCTTTGCATTTCAGCATCCATTCTGGGCTGGCTCTAAAACTGCATTTTTAAAAGATGTGTTTCAGGGAGATGTGAGAGTGTGGGATCTGGCACAGCAAAGAAGTGGAAGTTTTGGACCAGATCATTCCCACTGCTTCCTCTCTTCATCCCTATCCTAACATCCCTTGCTGACCACCTTAGCCTGCCTGAGCACCCGCACCCACCACAAGTGTGCCAAGGGCCAGTGGCAGTGCAGGGCTCTGCACTTGGGCAGAGTTGAAGCCTCTTGAAGATGGTGCTTGGAGCCACACCAAATCCATCCTTCTGAGTGATTTGGGTGACCAGTCAGAAAACAGACACAGGTTTCTAGGAAGACTCATGTGCTCTCCAGGACCCTGGCAGATCAGGTGGTGAAAGTCTTAATGGATGGCTGACTTATAGCCGAAGTGTAGAAGTGTGCCAGCCTTAACCATCCCCAGGAGCACTAACCACCATGACATCCCTTTAACCCTCTAGGCACAGCAAAGTCTTGCTGCATCCAGACCCCTGAGGGGTGGGGTGCCCTTGTACTATACTCAGATTAATTCATTTGCTGAAGCTTCAAGGGGGAGTTAGGCACTTCCTGGACATATGAATCTGGGTGAGCGTTCCCCAGGCATGCAAGCCCACTACACCAGTATTTTGCTGGTGTAGGAACACAGGGCAAGGTGTCTCATCTACAGGTTCCCACCTTGATGCTTAGAAGCAGTTTTATCAGCAGACACTCAATCAGTCCCTGTTCCCTGCCCCCTAGAGACATCTGGGTTTCCTCACTGTGTGTGTATGTTGGCAGCCATCCCACCTTCCCTGCAGATCAATGCGCTGGTGCTCTAGGGACTAGACTCTGTGCCAGGACAATGTCATTTGACCTGTCTTCAGACCTGGAGTCCCCTTGCACAGCAAGCATGAGCAAATGAGGCTCTGCTGGATATGATTCCCAGCCCAACCCCTTGCGTGCCAGGCACAGCTGCTCACACCTTCACCCTGGGGCTGCTCCTGGGACCCTCCACAGATGCCTTCAGCCCTGAGGCTGCACTGCACAGAAGAGGATGAATTCCAACAAAGGCTCAGTTTATACTATGTATGATGTAAGTTTGCTGAGAAAATTAACTTCACCAGCCCGTCCAAGCTTGCAAATGCAGTGGCTGCAGGCACAGAGCCTTGTCCCTCTGACAATACCTGAAACCGCTGCTGGAGGTCCTGCAAATCAGAGCTGTGGGAGTGACATCGACCCTTCTGCCTTGCTGTGATTCTGTCCCCATCACCCCTTTATGTCCTGGACAATATGAGTTCCAGTCCTACTCAGTGGTTGAGGCAGAGGCAGAGATGCCTTGCTGCCCTGTTCCCTTCCCACCCCCTGCCCCAGCATTAGGCAGGCTGAGATGTGCAGTTGCAGAGGAACCTCTCCCACCCCAGGCACTGTTTCTGTGACTCAGAGAGCTGGAGAGAGACACAGGACTGTTTGCTTGTCTTCAAGAGCCTTGAGGAGGAGTTTCATCCTAGGTCAGCTGGTGAAGGAAGGGCAGCAGCTGTCAAGTTTGTCCTTTAAAGACAGGACTCGACTCAGTGTAAACCATGGTACCTCTCACATGCAGCAGGCTCGGCCAGAGCTATCGACACATAACCAAGCTATCAAGGCTGGCTGTGCTCCTCTAGCCAACAAAGCTAGGCAGAGAAGCAGCCTCTCTGGTAACATAACTGCTAATAAATCTGATATGTTTTGTAGCACCTTGCACCTTGGCAGAGGAGGCAGCAGGGGCTGGCACCAGGTGCCTCAGCTGGAAGTGTCTGGAGGTGAAATGTTGTCAGCAGGTTTAAGGCTTGTGATGGAGTTGGTTTGCATTGGCCAGTTAGCGGGTTAATGTCTTTAGGCTCTTTAAGCAGAATTAGATTGATTTGTCTGTGGGAAACTCGACGCTCCCGTTGTGCAACACGGAGGTCTGAAAACATCCCTCTGCAAACACAATGTCCCAGGCCCTCGCATCTGCTCCAGGTCACAGGGCAGCTCTCCAGATGCATGCATGGCGCCGAGTTTCACTGACCCCTCACTTGCAGACCCTCCCGATGTTGATGTTAGTTCCCAAGTCCCAGGCAGTGCAGTGGGCTGGCTCTGCTGAGGAGGGACAAAGATCCTTGTGCGATCTTTGCATGACTGAGATGGGAAGGAGCATACTCTGCATCTTGCCGTCTCTAGTGCCTCTGGGGTAAAGTGGATCCCTTCCCTGCAGGCAGTTACATCATGTGCAGTCCCAGTTAAAGCCAAAAAAAGTGCATGCATGTGTGCAGAAAGGAGTGAAGCACAAAGAAACCCTTCTGGCATCAGCCAAAGTGAGTTGCCTGGGCTTGGGCCTGCCTTTCTGCAGCACTTAGGAGCAGCATCTAGCATGGTGGTCTCTGTGCTGCTTGCAGAACTCAGATCACCCACCAAGGCCCATAAGTGATGCTCAGCTCATGAAGTCTTCTGATACTATGTGCAGTCATAGGCAATGAGGTGGCTAAAAGCCCTCAGTGCTGCAGGGTGCTGCCTGTGGCATTAGTACGGGGCCATGACAAGCTGGGTGCCACTACCCTGTGGTGAGAGAGGTGACTCCAAGGCAGAGCTAGGCTGCCTGAGCCAGAGAGCTACAGCTCACAAAGATTTCCAGCCCCAGCACGGCTCCTGCTCTGCCCTGCCAGGAGCTGGTGGGAGCCCCCAGGGAAGGCAGCAGGGAGAGGTTTGCAGGCAATGTCTCTGTGTGAGGTCTCTCTTTATCAGAAGATTTTCTTAGGCCTCTTCTGCAGGGGAGATATGTAATCCCTCCCTGGCAGCCTGAAACTATTCCCACCTCCTTCCTCTCCATCCCTCCCCTCCTCTGTTGTTGCCATGGATGGAGATTTTCTACCTGCTCTCCTTCCCTGGCCCCCACACTTCCCATTCTGTCTGTCCATGCCCTGGGTTTTCCTGCTCACCTTCTGCTGCAGTTCCTCTCCTTCACTCTGTCCCTTCGCTCAGGCATCACATCCAACCCTCTAGCAGGTCTTGTGGCCAAGTGGAGATAATATTTTCTTTTTCCTTTTACATTACCTCCCCAAAGATTTGCACCTGCTGTCTATTCCCAGGAGGGCTGGGAATTTTCTGCCCTTGGCTCAGGCAATCATCTCTCTTTTCTCTCACCCATTGCTCAGCTGGCCCATTCAGCCTCTCAAAGCCAATCAGAGCCTCGCCCTGCTCCATAGGTCAAGGGGCTCTGGCTTCCATTGTCAGGTTTTTAAAATTTCAGATGGGCACCTAGGAGTTTGCTCCCTGTGGTGCCTCAGCTCAGGGATGAGTTACAGAGAAACAGGTCTCCTCTGTGCTCATGACACCGATGCTCTGTCAGAGCAACACTGCATCCCTGACTGTCTGAGCTGCATCCCCACCTTACGGCTTATGGGGACCCTGGGGAGTCAAAGACTGTGAGTGCAGGGTGCTGTGGGTCTCTACGTGGGGGCCAGGCACTTCTTTGTTTGGGACCAGCCCTGGCTCCTGGGATGGGGCTGGCTGGAGCCAATGTCCCAGGTGGGTGGCAGGGACCTGGCATGGGCAGCCATGGCTGTGCAAGGCAGTGGCAGGGAGAGGGGTCTTCCCTAGAACTGGCTTCCCCGAAGAGGGGCTGAGTCCTTACCCCTTGCCATCCCCAGGAAAGGCCCATGCCTGGGGCTGGGGGAGATGCTCTTTTAAGCAAACACACCTGGGGTCTTGCAACTCCTGACCCTCTAACCCCCAGTCCCTCCTCCAGAACTGTCTCTCCCACAGGTGTCCGATCCTGGCCAGTAACCTCTCCCAGGGTAGAGCCCAGTTAATCTAGGCCGTCACTTGTTGCTGTAATCCTCTCTCTCTCTCTCTCTCTCTCTTGCTGATCCTAAAGCCCTTCCCAGCAGCAGGACCTGTAGCTGCAGCAGGGTTATTTGTGTTGTGCTGCTTTGAAACAGCTGTGTTCTATTAAAGCTTCAGCCCAGAGATATAAAAGAACGTGAGCATCTCTCTGAGGCAGAGAGCATTAATGCAGTGGATGGGAGGGGAGAAGTGTGGTTCCAGTACAGGCTCAGCTGGAAGCCCAGCACCTTCTTGGCTCAGCAGCATGGGCTGAACTCTGCCACCAGCTGGGAGCTGCAGCCCAGGGGCAGCCAAGGCAGAGGGCACTGGAAGGTGGGCACTGTGTCCCCCTCAGCCCTGCTGTGGGATGCCACCGTGATGAGCCTTCTCCCCGCTGTGATGTTACCCCTCGGAGCCAGCACAGGCATGGGAGCTGCTGGGGAGCCACTGGTGCCTAGGAGCTGTGGGCTGGGTAAGGCTGGACTTTGGCTGGTGTGGCATTTACCATGTATGTTTGCTAGTAGCATTCCAATGATACAGGTTATTTACTTAGCCTAATAATTGGGTGACAGGTGGTTAATTAATTGTCAGTGACCAGTGTACTGGTAGGTTGTTTCTAGGAGTGATTTTCAATCACTTAAAACCAGTTTCTCACCACCTTGCTCCTTGTCTGGTAATGCTGTGGATGGATGGTGTGTGGCCCCTTACAAGCTGTGTATAACACAAAGCACATTAGGGATACAGGCAGGTGCTGGCAGGGCCAGTTTGGGCAGGGAATGCAGCTGTGCTAGCTGCAGAATGCTGGTGAGCCTGCTGGGCTTGGTGCTACCTACATGAGCAGCTCATAAGCCACAGGTCTGACCTGAAAACCCTTCTCACAGCTGGGTGTATGACACCTTAGATGCAGTGCTTCAGTTTTACTCTGAAACCCAGCAATAACCACGTCGTTACCAGCAGTGAAGGCAGGGGAGGCTCTTGGCTTGCTTGGGGTGGGTAGTGAGGTTGTGCAACTGCAACACTCACTTCTGGCCCCAGACACAGTGAATTTTCAAAACCTGATGTGCAAGCATGTGTCAAGCACAGGGGAGGTTCTCCAGCCCCCTCACCTCCCCCTGAAAGCTGGCTGATCCTGTGCCATGGAGCTCACTGCTTCTCTGGGGGCTCCACGAAAAGCCGTTGAAGACTCTCAGCTTGTGGGGATGGAGGAATTTGCTTTGCCTCATGAGGACCAGTTGAATAGCAGAGGAAGAAAAAGGAATAAATTATTCAGTGGAAAAATAAAATGCCCAAAACCATCCCATATGTTACTGGCAAGAAACAATTCCAATGCCATGATGGCTTAGATCGCCTCTGCAGTAGGATAAGGACTTTGGGGTCCATTGACCCTTGCTGTGCCAGAGGGGTGCAAGAACAGCCACCAGCTGAAGCCAAGAGGTCAGAGGGAGCCCTGTCATTTTAACACAGCAAATCCTGCTGGGCCCTCATCTCCTTTCTGTTTTCCTGGTTGTTGATTGCTTTCAGCATTCCCTATGCAGAGGCATGGAAGCAGCCCAACACCAGCCCTCCTCCTGCCAGGCACAGGGCCTCCCCTTGGTTCTCTCCTGTAAATTGTATTTCTAAGGTGTCTGTTCCAGGTATCTAGGAACTCTGTTTTCACACTCTGAGGAGTGTGAATCTGTCAACCAAAACAATCCTTCACTAGCTGTAAACTGCCGCCATGATTCAGGAAGTAATTAACGGCTATTAGATAATGCAATTAACACTACAAACTCTCACGCCTCCCTGAGTATCACTTCCCTTTGTGTGCATGAGCCATAAATGTTCAGCATCTTCTAGCCATTGTTTTTCTCCCTCCTCTTGTCCTTATGGTGGTGGCTGCACTAACTGCCCAGCCATGCATCACATCAGCAGTTTGACAGGACAGAACTAATCCCATTAAGATTTTCACCCTCTTGGCACTTTTAGGAAGGCCAAGACAAGCAAGGGACTGGCAGTGGGGCTGGTCTGCCTCTTTCCAACTGTGACACCAAAGGTGATGTGCCCTGGCCCAGGCTTCTGCATCCAGACAGCAAGGGGTGATATGTGCTTTCTCCCAGGATGTGCCTGTGGTAGCGGGGGCCAGCTTCTCTCCCTCCTGGAGACAGGCAGCTCCCAGAGCCCTACAGGATCCAGCCAATGGCAGCCACAGCCACCCCAACCCATCCCAGGGCTCAAGATCTCTTCAGCTTTGCTGTTGCTCCAAACCCATGCCGAGCAAAAGCCTGTCTCCTCTGGGAGCAGCTCACACTCATAAGCGTCTGCTAAAAAAAGGGTTCCTTTAATTGCTCTCCTTCCCCTGTAAATGTCTTCCTCTCCAGGCTGCAGTGTGAGTGTGGAGCCTGTTCTGCGGTGGAGATGCTCACTGAGCACGCTGGATGTGTGCACATCCCTGCTTGTTCCCAGAGACCTTGCTTCAAGTCGCATGTGGACCAGGTGTGGCTCTGCCCCTGCCTGCACCTGCTTCCCACAGCCCTGAGGCTGGAATGGCAGACAAGGAAGGAAGGGGAATGGTTGGCAGTGTCAGGAGGGACAGGGGCCGTGGAGGGACAGAAGAAGGCTGTGCAGCTGAGCAGTATAGGGTGGAGAGGCAGGGAACACTGGGACTTCAGAACTGCTTCCTCCAGGAGCTCATCCCACAGCTTGACGTGCCATGATCACATGGGTGTTTCTAATATCTGCCTCTCCCAATGCTTTTGCCATGCTGCTGGGGAAGGTGGCCAGCTCCTCCCACACAGGGAGCAAAGGGGACGGGAGGGAGTTAAACCCTCCAATCCACACAAGTTGAGTGCTCAGCAGGTGCTCATTCACTATCTGCCCCCATTGGAACAGCAGCCTGCAGCCAGTGCAGACTTTTTGGGTATGGGATGTGCATCAGCAGTCAATGACAAACTTTCCTAACAGGCTCTAAGGCAGTTTGCAGGAGCTGATGGGCTGGGAAGACTTGCTAGAATGGGCATGAGGTGTGCAACAAGGAAATAGCAGGAGCTTTCTGCTGTGCCCTTGGATGTCACCCTGTGACTGAGGAGGGGTGGGCAGCACTGTCTTTGCTTTCTTGCTCTGGAGCTGTCTCCTCACCCAACAGTGGTGGCACCCATGATTTCAGACAGCAAAGAGGACCTTACTGCCCAAAATAGTTGGACTCCACTCAAATTACAGCCTTCTCTGCTTGCATCTGCGTCTGCCTGTGCTTCGTGTCTTCATCCACGACATGCAAGATAATATATGGAAGGGAAAGGTGTTTCCCTGTCTTGATGACGTAATTGCTGAGCACCACAGCAGCCACTGAGAACCTTAGACCAAAAGATGCTATCAGTGAAGGCTTGGAGGATCCTAATGGCTTTGATGGAGAGGGGAAAACAGTTATAAATCACTGCCAAAAGTCAGAGAGTTTGCTGTAGCTGGCTGGTGCAAGCAGGTGTGGGAGAGCACCCACTAAGCATTGCAGACAAAAAATGGTGTGTGCAGGCTGAAAAGCCAATTGGTGTCATGAGCCTTTCTGAAGTGGTCTCTGGGCTTTGTCAAGGCTAAGTCTCCTCCCTGACCGCAGTGTTGTCATGAAGGTGGGGGTCAAAGAAGGATGGAGACAGGGAAGGTGATGTGGGACGGGGTCATGAGGGGAGGGAGAGAAGAAATGCTTTCTTGGAGGCGAAGGGAGTGAGAGCTGGACACTGGGGAACATAGGGGAGGCATTTAGTGGGGAGATCCCAGAGCCTGGAGAGATCCCTTGGGGTCTGAGGGCTTCATAGCATTGGGAACAGTGATGTGGCTGGCATGGGAATGGAGATGCAGTCACACTGGTGAGTCTATTGCAGCTCCACAGCTCTCCTGTGTGTTCCTTCAATCCTTGGACACATCATGGGGATGCAGATAGAGCTGGGACTGTGCCCCCACCCAGATCCTCTCCATGCAGTCTGGAGGTTCTCCATCCCAAAGGCGAATGGCAGGATCTATCCCCCATGCATGATGCATGGCTTGGTCAGCTGCTCTGAGACCTAACAAATTTATAGCATTCTTGGCCTGCTTCCAGCTACAGACTGAGCTGTCTGCCCTGCTCAGGAAAGCAAAGACCGTGCTGAGCTGTCGCAATGAGTTCAGAGAGAGTGTCAGGGGCAGAAGAATGAGACAGTGGGAAGGAGAGAGCAGAAAATGGAGAAAGAAGGAATGTCCAGTGGGTGGGGCATAGCAGAGGATAGCCAGGGCAGCTGAGGTGAGGGTGTGTGGTGTACACATCTTCCAGTTTGTACGTGTTGCTGTATGTCTGTGTTGTACGTATCTTCACACCCTTAAGTGTTTTCACTCTCCCTCCTTCCCTCACATGGGGGATTGCTTTATTTTTGCTGTTTGGTGAAGGATTGTTTTCAAAGTGAGGCTGCTCACTCACCCTGAGGCTGCAGTTGCCTCTGCCTCCTCATACCAGTTTGCAGCATGACCTCTGAGTGGCATCCAAAGGCACTCATGTGGGGCTGCACCAGCCTTTCCTCATTTTCTTGTGACCTGTACAAACAGTTTTGTGGAGTAGGTTGAGATGGACTTTTCTTTGGGCAATTGAGAACACAAGCATCTGTCAAGGCTGATAATTAATTAGACACACTTAGAAGAGGATGTCGGTTCATGAACAAAAGTGAGAAAACTGAAACCCTCATTTTAGTTGAGACGATGGAAGGTTTCTTTTCAAAATTTTCAAATTCTTCTTGGAAGAGCTGGAGTAGATGTCTGTATGATTGCTAGCTTGTCTGATCAGTTTGATTAGCTGTTACAAGAATGACAGCTAAATCTCCCCATCTCACCAAAGTGAAGAAATTAAAACTCATTTCAATTGTACTGAAACCAACCCCCAAACTGCCATGATTATGTATTTCTAAGACATTTTATAGACTTATCACCTCTTCTCACATCCCTGGCTGGGTGCCCAGGAAGGATGTCAGCAGAAACTGTTTTCCCTTTCCCCTGATCCATCCCTTGTGCTTGGAGCTGGGTGCAAAGCCGGGCAGTGCCACCAGGCTTTCTCACCCCGTCAATATCCAGCATTTAGTATCCACCAAAGGGTGCAACTTTCTTTTCAAAGAATTTTGTCTTCGTGGACTACATATAACAGGCTCAGAGGATGATGGTAGAAAGGTGTTTCTTTGTCCCTCACTCGCTTCTTTCCCCTGCATGTGTAAGAAAAGCTCCATCACTATCGCAGCTGTAGACATGCTAATGCAGGAGCTGCCTAATGGCTACATTGGTCTCCTGCTCTAGCATCTCAACAGCCATGTTTCTGTATAATTACACTGGCATCTATAGAAAGTGGTTATATTAAAACCTTGGCTGTTTGCTGATGGCAGAAATCTTCTACCTTCACCACAAATGAAAGGCAAGGGGATTTCTTTTAAAGTACTTAAAATAGATTAACTGATCCCAAAGCCTGACAGACCCTATTTGGAAGAGGTGCATGTTAATGGCATGTTTATTCATTTAGTAAAATCAGTTTTGAGAGTCCCAGGCATTCAGAGCCAGCACCCAAGCCAGTTTGCAGAGACATGCTGGGCCAAGTGCTCCTGCTGTATGGATATCCACCCACTTGCTGGCTCCTGCTGGGTTCCCGGCAGCAGCACCCATGTGGCTGGGTGGGCAGCCAGCCAGGCCCCCCGCCCCCAGAGCTGCTGGAGAGGCTAGTGGGATCAGGATGCCCCCAGCACCCAGGGTGCTGGTGAAAGCCCAGCAGATTTTGGGGGCCTGGGTGATGTGGGAGAGGCAGGTCCAATGTGTGATGTGGGACTGGGGGAAGGGGCCATCACTTTCCAGCATCATTGACTGATGGCACTCTTGAAGTTCCTTCCCTCTCCTGTGCCTACTGGGGCTGTGCTGTGAACAAGGCCATACCAAATTACTAATTTTCAATCTTGCTCGGCTTTTCAGCATCTGCATCTGAGCAGTGTTACCCCTTTGTTAGGGCTACCTGTGTTGAATAGGGTGGTGTCCCTGTTAAGAAGTTGTAGGACTCACACAAACTCGTTGGGTCTGAAGCTGTAGTGTAACTTGCTCTTTTCCTTGTCCCAGATTTTATCTTCCAGAAGGAGCTGTTTACTGCCAGAGACACAGGTAAGCCAAGCAGACCATGGCATGGGCTTTGTGGGTTAGTCCCCTCTTGGGAGCTGCTTTGGGGAGGTCAGTGGGTCATGCCTGGAGCATACCATAAACCTGCTCTTATCCCTGGGGCAGGACACTGGCTCCATGCTGTGCTGTTTTAGCAGTATGTGCTGTATGTGCATCACTACTGGGCTCTGCAGTCCCTTCCCATGCTGCAGCCCTTTGGGTTCTTTCTTTGGGCCCTCTCTGGGGCACACAAGGCCTGTGGTCCCGCTGGGATGTGGTTCCTGGCCCTGCAAAGAGGGGACTATCACACCCTGGCCAAAGGGCTGTCTCTAGCCCTGTTCTTGCTTCTCTCCCTGCAGCCTGTGTACCTCCTCTACTGCTAAACAGGAGTCAAAAAGTACTTCCAAAGAACCTCTGGGGGAAGGCTGCAGAGGCAGAGAGAAGCCCAGGAATTCTGGGAGATTTTTGAGCACTAGCCAAGAGCAGTGCCAGCTTGGGAAACTGAGGAGGCAGTAAACACTGACAGCACGGGCTGCTACGTCTGATATTCTCCCTTTCTGTCTGTGCACCCTTTCCAGATTCCATGCACAACGTCTCTGCTCAGCCCTGGCAGGCAAAGATGGCCAACCTGACCTATGACAACTTCACCCTGGGCAACCGCTCCGAGGTGGCCATCCAACCTCCCACCTACTACAAGACAGTGGAGCTAGTTTTTATTGCCACAGTCACTGGCTCGCTCAGCCTTGTCACCGTGGTGGGGAACATCCTGGTGATGCTCTCAATCAAGGTGAACCGACAGCTCCAGACTGTCAACAACTACTTCCTCTTCAGCCTAGCCTGTGCGGACCTTATCATTGGTGTCTTCTCCATGAACCTTTACACAGTCTACATCATCAAAGGCTACTGGCCACTGGGGGCTGTGGTATGCGACCTCTGGCTGGCTCTGGACTATGTGGTGAGCAATGCCTCTGTCATGAACCTGCTTATCATCAGCTTTGACCGGTACTTCTGTGTCACCAAGCCCCTGACATATCCAGCCAGGAGGACCACCAAGATGGCAGGGCTAATGATTGCAGCTGCGTGGATATTGTCCTTCATTCTCTGGGCCCCTGCCATCTTGTTCTGGCAGTTCATTGTGGGCAAGAGGACAGTCCCTGAAAGGGAATGCTACATCCAGTTCCTCTCCAACCCAGCAGTGACCTTCGGCACAGCCATTGCTGCTTTCTACCTGCCTGTGGTCATCATGACGGTGCTGTACATCCACATCTCCCTGGCCAGCAGAAGCAGGGTGAGGAGGCATAAGCCTGAAAGCAGGAAAGAGAGGAAAAACAAGTCCCTCAGATTTCTCAAGGGCCCCTTGATCAAACAGAACAACAATAACTCTCCCAAGAGGGCTGTGGAGGTGAAGGAGGAGGTGAGGAATGGAAAAGTGGATGATCAGCCATCAGCACAGACAGAGGCCACTGGCCATCAGGAAGAGAAGGAGACATCCAATGAGTCCAGCACTGTAAGCATGACCCAGACCACAAAAGACAAGCCCACAGCAGAAATCTTGCCAGCGGGGCAAGGACAGAGTCCATCCCACCCCCGGGCAAACCCAACTTCCAAGTGGTCCAAGATTAAGATTGTCACCAAGCAGTCTGGGACTGAATGTGTCACCGCCATTGAGATTGTCCCAGCAAAGGCAGGAGCCTCTAACCACAACTCCCTGGCCAACAGCCGCCCAGCCAATGTTGCCAGGAAGTTTGCTAGCATTGCCAGGAGCCAAGTACGGAAGAAACGCCAGATGGCAGCCCGAGAGAAGAAGGTCACTCGCACCATATTTGCTATCCTGCTAGCCTTCATACTCACATGGACTCCATACAATGTGATGGTACTCATTAACACCTTCTGTGAGACCTGCGTACCTGAAACAGTGTGGTACATTGGCTACTGGCTCTGCTATGTCAACAGCACCATCAACCCAGCCTGCTATGCCCTCTGCAATGCCACTTTCAAGAAAACCTTCAAGCACCTTCTCATGTGCCAGTACAGGAACATTGGCACAGCCAGATAAACTGGCACTCAGGGACCATTTCCTCTGCTCCCCACTCACAACAGTGCAGATTGTGCAGTGATTGCAGATGATGTCCTTCATCCAACACTGACAAAGATCCAAGGCACCTCTAAGCCGCAGGTCCCTCCAGTCACCCTGGTCCTGGGGACTAGCTTGGGGAGCCAGCAGGAAAGCCAGAGGCAAAAGGAGGAGATGTGGTCACAAGGAACCCTTGGCAGCTTCATGATGCTCTTGAGAGATTGGCCAAATGGCATCAGTGTTTCTCCTAAGACTGGATGCACCTTCTCCCCTAGCTGACTGTCTTCAGGGCATCAGGGCTTGTCTGCATGCAGACGAGCTAATGCTGGATGCTTTCAATAGGCTTTTAGAGCGTTTATTACCCAAGGAATGAAGAGAAACCAGAGTCAAACATTTGCTAGACATCTTGGACCAGTCTGGCTTGGGCATGCTAATGGGGAGTCCTGCTGGCCCAGCCAGGCCCCCTCCCAAGGCAGTCAAGGTTGCTTCCTAAGAGATTTGGCAAGCTCCTTCCCTTTCCTTGAGAGTGCCATTGCACCCAGGGACCCGGGGCAGAATTTTTCCCTGGGCTTTGGCTCTGCTCTCCCCTTCATGCCCCTTCAGCCTTCAACTTTGTCTGACTGGACAGACAAACCAAGCATCTCACTCCTGGGTGAGGAGTTTGAAAGCCAGTCGCATCCTACAACAATGGAAACTAAAACTGCAAAGAAAAGCAGTGATGTGGTGTAGGACTTGGCTCCACAGCCCTGGGCAAACATGGCCCCTGAGAAGTGAGCAGCAGTGACCATAAAAATAACTGTCTTTGGGAGGGATGGGAGGAGCTGGGGGTCTCGGATGGGGGGTGGGAAGAGGATCTGCAACGTAGTTGATGTGCCCTATGTCTCACCTGGGCCATGAGCAGGTCCCTGCTCTCCCCATGGAGAGTGTGGGAGACCTGATGCATAGCTCTGGGGGCAGGAGAGGACAGCAGTGGCCCCCAGCAAGAGGGTGCTCCTGGGAGGCTGAAGGAGCCGGTTGCTGAGCTTTGTAAATGGATGTAACGCTGTCGTCGGTGTTGTGGCAGAGCCCTCAGCATGTGGGCTTCAGCCAGCATCTCCAGCCTCCTTCCAGCCCACCTCTGTGTGCAACCCAGACCACCCTGGGGCTGCTGCTCCTCACCTTTTCCCAAAGCCGAGTTTCTGTAAGGCTTGGTGGACACAGTCAGGTGCAGGCAAGAGATGGGATGGGTCCACTCTAGCACTGGGAAACTTCGTGTCTGTATGTCCTTCCCATTCTCATGCCAGGGTGATGCCATGCAACCTGGAAAAGGCTGCCCTGACCCAGATGGGAACCCCTCCACTGCTGCCTTTAGGATAATTCACACAGGGGTGCCCAAAATGCCTGGTGGGCTTCTGGGTATTTTTAAGCAGTTACAACTACAGCCCAACCCACCCCAAGAAAAATAAAGACCTTGGACCAGAAACCAACAGCCATGGTGTGAGGAGTGAATGAGTCATCACCTGGGTGCTCCTTCCCAGCTTCCCAGTGACAGTTCCTGCAGCATGAGTGGCAGCCCCACCTCTTCTGCCAAGATTAAGCGGGGGCAGCCTGAAGCACTGCTGAAGAGAGGCTGTGAAGTCTAACTCATTTCTCCAGGACCATGTGCTTGTGGCACTCAGGCCATCACCACCAGCCACATGGTATCTTTACTGCTGGTCCTGGTGGGGTCAGCAAAACCAGGGTTTGCTGGGGCTTCCAGCACAGCAGCACCTTGTGGGGACAACAGGTGGGTTCTGATAGTTTTTAAAGAAGATTTTATTTGAAAAGAAAACAAACCCCATTTTCCAAAAGGAGTGAGAGCTCCCACCCAGCACCAGTGTTGGCGTGGTAAAGGCAGGGGCGCTGCATCCCCAGCAGGGACACACATGATTAGAAGTAATAAAGGAGAGGAGACATGGTGGTTCCTGGGGGCAGTGGTCATTTTCCTCAGCTGCTGCAGGTAAGTCATGCCCCAGCCAACGGGATGCTGGAATAAGCCTCCTGAGCTGAGAGCAGTCCCTAGGTGAGTACAGAGCATGAATGATGGGATTACTTAGGCAATCAATACCCAGCCCTTCCCTCTGGCACTGGTACCTGTGCAGGAGGCTCCGGGGCTTGCCAAAGGATGAGCTAAAGGCAACTCATTTGTGCTGGAGGGTTGAAAAATGTGTGTTCCCATCCCAGCTCTTCAGGCACATCCCAGCAAACCCCAACACCAGCTGAGAGGAGGTGAGCGGAATGCGTGGGCAGTGGCAGTGAGGCAGCAAGGATGGGGTCAGCCTCTCCTGCAGGGTGGGTGAGTTTGCTCTACAACACTAGTGATCAAAACAAGGCATCTGAGTGAAAGGAGGTCATGTAAAGGAGAAAGGCAAGGAGGAGGAAGACTGGAGTGTGGTCCATCTGCAGCTGGGCATCCAGTCCTGTAGGCACCTTATTGAGGGGCCGATGAGTATGCTGGCTTCCTGCTCTAGTCCTTCCTTTTACCCTTCTTTGCTGCATCCAAGAAACACAGGAGACAAGAGTTAGTGCATCTGCTGGCAGCTCACCAGTGCCCCAGACGTCGCTGTATCAGGTAGAAATGCAGCCAGCATGGCTGGCTTGGCATAGCACAGGGGTCACATCCCTGCAGGCAGACTCCCACCATGCAAAAACCATGTTTTGCACCAGTACCAGTAAGGAAAGGGGAGAAATCCCATTCCACAAAAGCTGGTCCCACACAGGAAGCAGCTGGACTTTGGGGCTGTCATATATGCTGTTGCAAAGTAAAGAACATCCTATGTAAGCCCCCACACCACCATCAAAACTCAAACCCAAGGGGCCAAGACACCTCTGAAAAACCCATGCTTGGCGTCTCAGCAGGACCCTTCTGGGGTTAGTGGTGGGAACTGACCTTTGGACTTCGAATTGATCTTGGAAGAGCAGGGCTTGGTCACATAGACAATCTCCTCACAATGGGCATTGTACAGGGCTTTCTTCAAGATGCCGGAGCGAGTCTTCACGCCTGTCTGAGCACTGCACCCTCCCCAGCTCTCAAACTTGTACTTGCAGTCAGCTGGATGAGGAGGGAGAGGCATCAGAGCTGGCCAGGGCCCAGCATGGCCACCAGCCCCAGTAAGCCCACCCAAGGTGGTCCCCAGCCACCCCACCTTCACGTACGCACCTCCAAACTTCTTCTTCCAGTTGCAGGGGATCTTGCACCTGAGCTTCTTGCTCTCATCTTTGCAAGTTCCCTCACGGTAGCCCAGGCCACAGTCCTTACTGTTGGGAACACAGGGTCCCCAACGCCAGTCCTCACACTTGGAGCCATCCTTCTTCACCTTCTCTGTGAGGAAAAGTGGAGTGGGTGCTCTCTGCTGGGACAGAGGAGCAGGCTCCAGGCTGCCCCTGCTCCACTGGCCCCCCTGGCCCAGGCTGCCCCTCACCTTTCTTGTTCTTGCCAGCCTCAGCAGTGGCAGCCAGCAGGATCAGCGTCAGGAGGAGGAGGAGGAGGCCCTGGACCTGCATCCTGCCTGGGGAGGAGGGAGAGGGTGAGGTGGGTGAAGGGGCCAGGGTGCCGTGCAGCATTCAGGAGGGGCCACGGTGGGCTGTTGGCAGTCTGCGTGGGAGTAAGACAGCAGCTGCCTCCATCACACCTGTGCGTGTGCAGGAGCCGTCTGAGCGTTAAATCAGCGGATTACAAAGCCCCGCGGCGAGGGGCGCGCTGGAGGGACGGAGCGGAGCGCAGGGACGCGCAGGGACGGAGCGGATAGCAGGGACGGAGCGGAGCGCAGGGACAGAGCGGGAACGCAGGGACAGAGCGGAGCGCAGGGACAGAGCG
>NW_008659923.1:0-520 GCF_000695815.1 Acanthisitta chloris
GGCTGTGACCTTGTGGGAAGCCCATGCCTGACCAGGGTCCTGGCAGGGATGTGAGGAGAGAGGAGATCCATGCCAGAGCAGAGTTCCTGGTAGAACTTGTTATCCTGTGGCAAACCCATGCTGGAACTGTCCCTGAAGGACCGGACAGCACCCCTTGGAGAGTGACTAATGCTGAAGCAGTTCATGGAGAACTGTAGCCTGTGGGAAGGACTCACATTGGAGAATTTCATAGAGAACTGTCTCCTGTGGGAGGGACCCCACACTGGAGAAGGGGAAGGACTCCTCTCCCTGAGAGCAGTGGCAGAAACAATCTGAGATGAACTGACTGTAGCCCCCACTCCCTGTCTCCCTGTGCCACTGCAGGGGAGGAGGTAGAGTTGGGAAGGAGGGAGGGGTGGGGGAACATGTTTTTAAGGTCTGATTTACATTCTCATTATCCTGCTGTGATCTGGTTAGTAATAAAATCACTTAATTTCCCCAAGCTGAGTCTGTTTTGCCCGTGACCGCGTTCAGTGAGTGA
>NW_008659923.1:568-2234 GCF_000695815.1 Acanthisitta chloris
GGTCCATCAGAGGGGAGTGAGAGACTGGGTGAGAGTGGGTGTCTGGCATCCAGCCACAATCAACCCACTACAGATTGGAAGAGACCACTCGTTATGAACTGACCATAACCCCCATTCCCTGTACCAATATGACAATGTTGGGGAGGAGGTGAAGAGGCTGAGAATGAGGAATGAAGTTGATCCTAAGAATAAGGGGAGGGTAGAAGGAAGTAGTATTAGTTTTGTCTCTGTTCCTCATAATCCTACTCTATTTTCAATAGGCAATAAATTACATTCATTTTCCCCATGTGAAGACAGTTTGGTCCATAACAGTAATGGCTGAGTGATCTCCCTGCCTTTATCTCAACCCATGAACTTTTCCACCCTTTCCCTGTTTATGGGTGAGAGTGAAGGAGCAGCTGGGTGGGGGTCTGGCAGCTGTCCTAGGTCAACCCTCCACAGCACATCCTCTAAAAATGACATGGTTGCAGCAAGCACAGAGCAGAACCTGAATTGTTCATTTCCATCACCAGCTCAGGTCTGATGACAGATCTTAAGCAACTCAGCTGGACACAACTCCTCAGTGAAAGGCCTTGAAAGGATGTGAACCACCACACTTCCCTTCTTTTCCTGCTGTAGCTTGTGCATTTCATCCTTTAACAAGAGAGTCCCAACTGCTTTCACAATAACACTCTGGAAGATCCATCTAATTCCCTATATCCCATGCAACATAATCCCTCAAAACCTCACGTACCACAAGACTCAGCAGGCAAAAAGAGCATCTCAAAGATGCTACCACACATACCTTATGCTACCACCTAATATCTAATCGAAACCTGACCTCTTTTAGTTTAAAACCACTCTTCCTTGTCCAATCACTATCTATCTATCCACCCATCCTTCTAAAAAAAAACCCTTTCCCTCTTCTTTCTAGGCTCTCTTTAGGTACTGGAGGGCTGCAATGACATGTGCCCAGAGCCTTCTCTAGGCTGAACAATGCCAACTCTCTCAGCCTGTCTCTATGGCAGAGGGGCTCCAGCCCTTGGGGCATTTTTGTGGCCTCCTCTGGACCCATTCCAGCAGGTCTGTGTCTTTCTTCTGCTCAGAACTCCAGAACTGGACACAGCACTCCAAGTGGGGTCTCACAAGTGTAGACTCAAGGGGCAGAATCACCTCTCTTGACCTGCTGGCCACTCTGCTTTTCATGCAGCCCAGGATGTGGTTAGCATTCTGGACTGCAAGTACACATTGACAGCTCATGTCCAGGTTTCATCCACAAGAACCCCCGAGTACTACTCTACAGGGCTGCTCTCAATGAGTTCTTCTCTGAGATTGCCCTGACCCAGGCACTGCACCTTATGGTTGGACTTGTTGAACTTCATGAGGTTCTTGTGGGCCAGCTTCTCAAGTTTGTCCAGGTCCCTCTGGATGGTCCTGTCCTTCTCTTGTGTCAAATGCACTGCTCAGCTTGGTGTCATCTGCAGACTTGCTGAGGATGCACCAGTCATTCACCCAATCCATTTGTATTCCTCTTCCTGCATCCCAGTATCCAACTGGGAGGCTACAGGAGAACACTACCTGTGCTGCTGATACCTTCCAGGTCTTTCCAAGGGATGTGAAGTCCATTTTGAGATTTCAGAGTTGCATGGCAGGAGCCTCATTGCACGCTATATGAAAGAGCAGGAAT
>NW_008659923.1:2258-3943 GCF_000695815.1 Acanthisitta chloris
AACATGGTAAAAATATCACTAGAACTTTTATGAAAAGCCCACAGACTAACTAAATGGATTTCATGGGAATGTGTGGCAGGTCCCACATTTTGTGGTTGAGATCAACTCCAGGCCTTCTGTAAACAGCATTTCCATGTGTCAGTGCTGTAGCAAGAGCCTTACCAAAAACATGCAAAGGGAGAGTGTGATATGAATATTCACATAACACAGTAATTGCATTTATATCCCCCACAAAACAAGAGCATCATCCTGAATAGAGAAAATGCTGGTGGTTCAGTTCTTATAGCCATTTGTTGTGATTTCAATTTTTCCTGGTTACATCACAGCATCAGCCGAAATCACAGTGGTAGTTGTGATCCTGATGTGCAAGGTGCAAGGTGCAAGGTCATGGTCTAACTAAGAGTCCAAAGGCATTCCATACCCTACAGAGCTTAGTACACTTTGCCTGTTAAAAATCCTCACAGCTTTCAGGACCTAAATTCATTTGGAAGCTCAAGGGTATTGCAGTGAGGTGGGAACCCAGAATGGTCCCATCCCATAAACACTTTAACTTCCTAGCAGATGAGATTTGAACCCTAGCACAGGGACTTGTGCTCATTTTTACCGATTTTCTCCATATGCTTGAACTTAACCTTGGAAAAGAAAATCCTGCTTTCTTTACAATATTCCCCCAACCACTCGCACCACTATGTGGCTGTTCAAGTAAGATTAAGGCATTACCACTGGGATAGCTAACATGGATTTCACTGACTGTGGAGGAACAGAATCAACTCCACTTACAGGATCTCAGTTGAACTTCACATCTCTGTGACTTTTTTTGGATGAAAGAGCACAGTGATATCCCTGATTGTGCTTTGTTGATGCTCTGTGTGACCATCCAGGGCAGACAAGAGACACAAGAAACCAGATCTTGAATCCTGACAGTGACCAAACATAGGTCAGTCACAAAATCACAACACTGTCCAAGGCAGAAAAACATCTCCGTTGTTTGTGACATCAAACACTGCCCTCCTGAACCAAAATTCAAATAGTGAAGAGTGGCACTGACACCAGGTAAGGGGATACCCAGCACATTTACATCCCTGCACCTGCCCTGCTCTCAAGAGGAGCGGCACCAAAATCCCCACCAACACCAGCTCTATAAAGCTCCTGTTTCCATACGTGACACTCTGCGAACAGCAACCGCTGACCTGTGTAAGGCATTGGTGTAACAGCCCCTTTGTCCAGCACAGCACTGCTCCCCATCTCGGAGGATGGAAGCTTGTCACTCTACAGAGCAATCCAATGGCACTTCATACAGCATCGTGGCTGTGGCCATCATCACCCTTGAGACTTTTGCTGGCCTGTGGATAAATGCTTTCATTGTCTCTGTGCTTTGTATTGCTTGGGTCAAAGAGAAAAGCTTAAACTCTAGTGAGAAGATCTTGCTGCTTCTGGGATGGTTCAGATTTTGGTTTTTGTGTATCTTATGGGTACATTCATTTCTCTCAATGATTTATCCCAACTACCTTTATGTTCATCCAATACTTCAAATAATTGAAGGTGCAGGAAGCTTTTCAAATTATTCCAATTTGTGGGTTTCTGCCAGTCTTTGTGTTTTTTACTGTATCAAAATTGCCAATTTCAGGAACAGCTTCTTCATCTACCTGAAAGTAAAAATTGACAGGATTGTGCCATGGCTCTTG
>NW_008659923.1:3983-5176 GCF_000695815.1 Acanthisitta chloris
CACCACTGATAAAGCTCTCTGTCACAATCTCAACTTCACCTGCCAAGAGAGTGTTTGGAAAACAAGTATCAACGCGAAGAAACATTTTTTCCCTCTTTATTTTATCACTGGCTTGGGATTTTCCACTTCATTTATGGCAGTCGTTTTTTCTGCCCTTCTCCTTCTCTTTTCCCTCTGGAGACACAAACGCATGATGCAGACAAACTCCATGAAGAATCTCAGCATGGATGCCCACATCAAAGCCATGAAATCTATTCTCAGCTTCTTTATAATTTACAGCATCAACTTTATATTTTTGATCTTGACACTGATTTATTCAATTAATGTCCAAAATGAAGTGTTGCTTATTATTGATGCATTTCTGCCGGCTTTTCCAGGCATTCATTCCCTTATTCTGATTTTCAGCAATCCCAAATTGGAAAGAATTCTGCTAAGGATTCTATTCTCTGTGGAATGCAAGGTTTGCATGAGGTAGGAACTGTAACAAAAACTGGAGCCCATGTACAACGTTGATCTTTCACTATAGAAAACAAGTCATTTAATCTCTAATCCAGCCAGTGTAGATGATACAGATGGTCTCTCTTCAACACTGTAGTTAAGAAAACTTGATTCATATATTTGAACTAAATCAGTACAAGTTAAATCAATTGTTATTATAATTTCATTTAGATAATTGAGTTAAATTAACATCAGTAACAAATTAATTTATACCTTGTAAATGAGCTGGATGCAAAAGGGCAATAACAGTACTGCAAACCTCCCTCAAGTGCTTTGGCATCTGCTGATTGAAACAATCGAACTAAACAATAGGTTTATCTCTGTTTTGCTTTACATTTCTTTCCGCTGTGGCTCTGTGCTGTGTAATATTATCAGTTGTATCACTGTCTGGCAGACAGTGTAGGAGGGGTGGGTGTTCCATGAAGAACTGTAGCCTCTGGAGACCCCATGCTGCAGCCAGCATATTCTGATGGACAGCAGGCCCTGGGTGTGATCAACCCTGTCGAGAGAAGAGTGTGAGAAGGAAGGAGGGGAAGAGA
Organism: Acanthisitta chloris; assembly: GCF_000695815.1. Lineage (NCBI taxonomy): Eukaryota > Metazoa > Chordata > Aves > Passeriformes > Acanthisittidae > Acanthisitta > Acanthisitta chloris. Next base: position 5,021 of record NW_008659923.1, read on the forward strand.
CAACTCATTATGAACTGACTTCACCCTACATTCCCCATCCCCATCTGCCGCTGTGGGTGAGGAAGTGGAGAAGCTGTGAATGAAGGAGTAAATTTTGGCCTGTGATGAAGGAGGGGAGAAGGCAAGTGTTTCTAGTTTTGTGTTTCTTTCTCATCA
>NW_008659923.1:5204-12473 GCF_000695815.1 Acanthisitta chloris
TTTTCCCCAGGTCACGTCTATTTTGTCCATAACAATAACTGGTAAGTGATGTCTCTGTTTTTAATCGCAACCCATGAGCTTTCCCATCCTATTTTCCACCCCTCCTGTGTTGCAGCAACAGAGTGAAGGAGAGGCTGTGGGGGACTCTGGCAGGTGCCAAAGGTCAATCCCCCACTGCATGCCATGTACATATTAAATAGTTCCAAAATCAACAGAACAGAATTTGATTGTTCATTTCTTTCACCAGCTCAAGTTCAGGGCAATGTTTTACCTCGTGCCCAGTGCCAGGTGGGCATTTTTCATATCACCTTCAAAAAAGCTTCCTTCCTGTTTGTAAAATTAGACAAACAACCATTTAGACCACAGTAAACTATCAACCACTGCACTATCTCTTTTGCCAAAGACCACACTATCAGGCTTCATCACCAACCAACCCAACTTTCTTTAAAGAGTAACTGCACAGAAACAAGCAAAAAAATAACTAAAGCCACTTTATGACATGCCAGTCCTCTTCTGTAACTAAGGAGGATTTGGAAAATTACGAGTCCACAACAAGTTCATAACACCTGCCCTGAGGAGATTTCATTCAGTTTCCCGGGATTGTATCCTGAAACAATAATGGCCTTCTGAGCATTGAAGCTGAGGTATGGATGGAATGGATTTGCCCAGAAATTGGGCAACTAATAGCCTAACTATTTAGCTATCTTAGGCTAATCATCTGGGATTTCCCATGATAAAAGACAAGGATTCTGGAAAGGGAAGAGGTTCAGCCTGAACCAATGGAAGCCATTCAATCTGTGTGCAACGTGTGTAAGATCCCAATACAGCTGTATGTCCATTGAGATGCATAAACACAGGAGTTCTTCCTGCTTTGAAAACCCAACATTCAAGACTCTGATTTTAGACCCCTTTTTTTAAGGTGCCAGATTCCCCACATAGAGCCAAACCCAAATCCCAACCGCAGTACAGTCCTGCAAGTGTAACATTTTCCTTTAACACCCTTGTACAAGCACAGTCCCAGCACAGACAGTTCATCTTCAGATCTGTTGTAAGAGAAATAACTTCTAATCTTGTTACATAAATATGGAGAAGAAAAAAAGAAGCAAACAAACAAGCAAAGCAAGCTTTGCAAAGCAAACAAAAAACTCACACAAACCTACACCTTGTTTTCTGTTATCTCAGCAAAACTGACAGAACAGAACTGTGCTGGTTTTGGCTGGGGTAGTCAACATTCTTCAGAGTGGCTAGTATGGGGTTGTGTTTTGATTTGTGCTGAACACAAGATTGATATATAGCGAGATGTTTTTGTTATTGCTGAGCAGAGCTTACACAGAGCCAAGGCCTTTGCTGCTTTATGGACTGCCACCCTGGCAAGGAAGTTGGAGGTGCATGGGAGACTGGGAGGAGACACAGTTGGGACGGGTGACCCAAACTGACCAAAGGGATATTCCATACCATATGACATCATGCTCAGTATATAAAGTGGGAGGAAGAAGGAGGGAGGGTGGAATGTTTGGAGTGATGGTCTTTGTCTTCCCAAGTAACCATTATGCATGATGGGGCCCTGCTCTCCTGGAGATGGCTGAACACCTCCTGACTGTGGGAAGTAGTGAATTAATTCCTTGCTTTGCTTTGCTTGTGTATGTGGCTTTTGCTTTGCCTATTAAACTCTATTTATCTGAACCCAGGGGTTTTCTAGCTTTTACCCTTCCGTATCTCTTAGGAATCCCACTGGTAGTGGAGTGTGCAGACAATTGCATGGGGCTTGGTTGCTGCCTGGAGTTAAACTACATCAGAGCATAGATGAGAGGAAGCTCACACAAAAGGGTAAAACAAGGAACAGACAACATCAGAAAATGAAAATTCTCTCAAAGCAATGCTCTGATGTCCACCAACATCAGGACTAATGAAAATATTTCTGAATGACCACGTCCAAAACTAACTTGGCCCTGCTAGGAGACCAAGGGACAGAAGCCAGATCCTGAATCCTGATCACAACACTGTCCAATGCAGAAAAACGTCTCCATTCTCTATGACACCAAACACTGCCCTCCTGAACCAAAATTCAAATAGTGAAGAGTGGCACTGACACCAGGTAAGGGGATACCCAGCACATTTACATCCCTGCACCTGCCCTGCTCTCAAGAGGAGCGGCACCAAAATCCCCACCAACACCAGCTCTATAAAGCTCCTGTTTCCATACGTGACACTCTGCGAACAGCAACCGCTGACCTGTGTAAGGCATTGGTGTAACAGCCCCTTTGTCCAGCACAGCACTGCTCCCCATCTCGGAGGATGGAAGCTTGTCACTCTACAGAGCAATCCAATGGCACTTCATACAGCATCGTGGCTGTGGCCATCATCACCCTTGAGACTTTGGCTAGCCTGTGGATAAATGCTTTCATTGTCTCTGTGCTTTGCATTGCTTGGGTCAAAAAGAAAACCTTGAATTCTAGTGAGAAGATTTTGCTGGTTCTGGGATGCTCCAGGATTTGGTATTTGTGCATCTCATGGGTACACTTCTTTCTTTCAATGATTTATCCCAATTACCTTTATGTTCACCCGACACTTCAACTACTTACAGCTATTGAAAGCTTTTTTGATCATTTTGACTTGTGGGTTTCTGCCAGTCTTTGTGTTTTTTATTGTATCAAAATTGCCAATTTCAGGAACAGCTTCTGCATCTACCTGAAAGTAAAAATTGACAGGATTGTGCCATGGCTCTTGTTGGGGTCAGTGCTTTTAGCCTTGGCTATCAGCATTGTTGCCTATGATATTGCTGATAAAAAGCACTGTAACAACCACAATTCCACTGGACAAGGAAATTTTTGGAAATATACAATCAAAATGGATAAGCATTTTTTCCCTTCCTTTTTTCTCGCTGGCTTTGGATATGCTACTTCATTCATGGCAGTCATCCTTTCTGGCCTTTTTCTTCTCTTTTCCCTCTGGAGACACAAACGCACAATGGAAACAAACTCCATGAAGAATCTCAGCACGGATGCCCACATCAAAGCCATGAAATCTATTCTCTCCTTTGTTGTAATGTATAGCATTAACTTTGTATGCTTGATCTTGAAATTGGTTTACATCACAAAGGAAGGAAGAATGTTATTTCTCATTGGAGTAGTTCCGTATGCATTTCCAGGAATTCATTCCTTTATTCTCATTATCAGCAATCCCAAATTGAAAAAGACACTGCTAAGGATTCTATCCCATGTGAAGTGCAAGGTTTGCATGAGGTAGGAACTGTAAAAAAAGCTGCAGCACATGCACAATGTTGATCTTTCACTATAGAAAACAAAGCAACTCTCCAGTCAGTGTAGATGAAACAGATTTTCTTAAGAAATCTTCATTCATATTCTTTGAACTAAAATAATTTGAGTCAAATAATTTATTATTAATTATAATTTCATTTAGGTAATTCTTTGAGTAAAATTATTGTCAAGAAGAAATTCATTTAGACTTGGTACATGGGCTGGATGCACAAGGGCAGTAACAATACTGCAAACCTTCCCCAAGTGCTTTGGCATTTAATGGATTGAAACAACTGAATGAAACAACACGTATCTCTCTAGTTTGGTTTACATTTCTTTCTGCTGTGGTGCTGTACTGTGCAATATTATGAGCTGTATCACTGTCTGGCAGTGGTTGATAACTGATATGTGAACATGGTAATCACTGTCACTCACCAGTGCTGGTTACTGATGTACAAGCAGTGATGCAGGAATGGCCACAGGGTGCAGAGGTGGGTGCAGAGCCCATTTCCCTTGCCAGCCCTGCGTGTCCTCTCTCTGTATCTCTTCATGCAAGAGCATGATTCTCTTGCTCTGTATGACTGCTCTCCTGGTCTGCTTTAACTTGTTGATGAGATTGGCTTTTCCTAAGAGACTGTGACTCAATAAAAGACCCAGGAAATATGTTTTGTGCAGGATCAGGGGAAGAGCATGACGAGGAAGGAGTGGAGGAGCCAACTCGTCTTGAACTGACTGCAACCCCCATTCTCCTTTTGTCCTGTGCTGTTGAAGAGGATGTGCAGTACCTTGGAATGAAGGAGTGAAGTTGAGCCTGGGACGTATAGGAGTGTGGAGGCAGTGGATTCTGGTTTTGTCTTTTGTCATCATCTTACTCTATTTTCAAAAGGCAATAAATTAATTTAATTTCCCCAAGTCAAGTATGTTTCGACTGTGAGAGTAAGGGGTGAGTTATCTCCCTATCTTTATCTCAACCCACGACATTTTCATCGTATTTTCCTCTCCAGCCCTGTTTATGGGCAACAGTGAAGGAGCAGCTGGGTGGGGGTCTGGCAGCTGTCCAAGGTCAAACTTGCACAGCACATCCTCTAAACATGACAAAGCTGCAGCATGCACAGAGCAGAACCTGAATTGTTCATTTCTTCCACCAGCTCAGGTCCAGAGGCAGATCTCAAGAATCACATCTGGACACATTTACCCAATGAAAAGGCCTTGAAAATACAGGAACTGTCATACCTCCCTTCTCTCCCTGCTGTTGCTCATGCACTTCTTCCTTTAACAAGACAGTCCCAATCACTTTCACAAGTAAATCCCCGATAATCCCTCTTATTCCCTGCATGCCATGAATATCTTCTCTCATAACCTCACACACCACAAGACTCAGTAGGCAAAACCAGCATCTTGCAGATCATAGAATCACAGAATTTTACGGGTTAGAAGGAACCCTACAGATCATCTAGTCCCAACCCCTGCCATGGGCAGGGACACCTCCTCACTAGACCAGGTTGCTCAAGGCCTCATCCAGCCTGGCTTTGAACACTGCCAGGGTTGGGGCAGTGACCACTTCCCTGGGCAACCTGTTCCAGTGTCTCACCACTCTCACAGTAAAAAACTTTTTTCTAATATTTAACCTAAACTTCCACTCCTTCAATTTGAACCCATTACCCCTTGTCCTGTCACTGCAGCTCCTAACAGAGAGTCCCTCTCTGGGACTGATGTTACCACACAAAGCAATGCAGCTCCAGCAAACCTCACGGCAGATAACTTCCTCCAGTTCCATGAAACCCCCAAGAACATACCACCCAACACAGCTTCACTGCCCCATGCACCAGCTCCACTCAGCTGGCACTGGACGGGACAGTTATCCATCAGCACAGCCACAGTGCACAGCCTACTTGGAGAGATGCAGTGATGTGCCCAGGCCCAGGGCAGCTGACACATAAGAGAAGTCATAAGTCAACGGGAGTGGCTTCCCAGTGCTGGCACAGTATGGAAAAGTGCTTTGGTTCACATTCAAAGTTTCAATGATTAAGGAGTGAAACAATTAAAAATGCTTTTGCCATGGAAAGTGTTGATGAGCAGAGGGATAGCTCAGGACCAGTTCCACAGCATTCCTATGGCTGGGGGCACTGCTAAAAATAAGGCCATGCTCCAACTCTCTTGGCAGCCACAGCTGAATGAAAGCAGTAAGGATGGAGCATGTTTTCCCTTTTGCTGGGCCAGGAAGGGGATATTGAGGCTCGCATGTTCAGTAAAAGATCAACATCAATATCTCTCCTTCAGCCAGAAGAAGCACCTACACTCCACTACCAAGAAAAGAGACAGGCACCCTGTAGAGCCTCCTGGTTGACTTGGGACCAGAAGCAAACAAGCAAAGGCCACAGACATCAGCAGAGCAACCAGAACCACAGTCCCAGATGTTTTTGTGAATGAGGTAGGAGCAAAACCACTTCCCTTTTTGACATTTGCAACTGCTGTCACCTCAGTAACTTTATACATTCCAGTGATTTAGATCATTGGTATATTTAAACATCTGCATTTTCTTGATATTTGAGATCTGATACATAGAGACATGCAGAAAGACAAAAGTACTTCTACCTGCTCCCTCTTAAGGACAGTATTTAGAGTATATCTAAAGGATTCATCCTTGTAGCCATCTGCTTCTACCATTCACCCCTGTATCACCCTGCAGATCCACCTGAGGTCTGCCAGTGCCCTTGCTCTGCATTGCAAGTTATTGGAGGCACAAACCAGGTATGGCACACTATCGCTTCCCCTTTTTTTCCCCATTTTTCTTTTGAGCAGAGGGTGTGTAATTCTCCCAAAAACACGGTGGGTTTCTCTTAAGCTCTTCTTTCTTGAGTTCCCAGTCTTCATCTCTCTGGTCTAAAGGGATTCCATTCATTGCAGCTGTCCTGCGGTAGTTTCTGCTTTCCACCTCTGCTCTGGGAGAGAAAGCAAGAGTGAGCACAGCACAGTCACATCTCCATTCATGACAGCCCATCTACAGGGTCAGGGATTGCATCTTGATCCAGTCAAAACACTGCTGCCAGTAACACTCGAGAAAACACTGCAGTGTGCCCAGCATGGTGCAGCCCCAACCTCTCCTCACAGAGGTCCCCGTGGACTTCACCACTGCCAGGACCTGGACATAGACACTCTAAGTGTAAGTCTTGTCCTTTCCTCCTACTGCAGAGCTCTGATTTTGTACAACCTCAGGATTTATGGAGCTCTGTCAGAAAAGCCATCAAATATTGTGAAAAATCCTATTTTTCTGTAATAGAGCAGCTCTGTCACATCAGTGCAATGCTGTCCCAGCTGAGAGCATGGAGTAAAGGCACCAGCTCCACAGAGATCAGCTTCATCATATGGACTTACAATATCACAGAATCACAGAGTGGTTTGGGTTGGAAAGGATCTGAAAGTTCCAACCCCTCTGTCACAGGCAGGGAAACTTTCCTCTAGACCAGGCTGCTCAAAGCCACATCCAACCTAGCCTTGAACACTGCCAGGGATGGGGCATCCACAGCTTCTCTGGGCAACTTGTGCCAGTGCCTCACCACCCTCACAGTGAAGAATTTCTTCCTAATATCTAATCTAACCCTACCTACCTGGGCCATTCCTCCTTGTCCTGTCATTCCATGTCCTTGTCAAAAGTCCCTCTCAAGCACTCTTACAGGCTCCCTTCAGGTACTGAAAGATGCTTTAAGGTGTCCATAGAGCCTATGTTTGAGAGGGGTGGTCAATGCCTCATACCTAATGGTGTTTAAGAAGTATTTGGAAAATGGCCCTTAATAACATGTTTTAACTTCCTGTCAGCCTAAAGTGGTCAGTCTATAGGACTAGATGATCATGGCAGGTCCCTTCCAACTGAACTATCTTATTCTCTTAAGTATCTGCTACCAAGGGCAAGAGACCTCTTTCCATAGATTTGTAAATATTTAGTTATCTATATATACACACAGACCCGTAAGTGTTTACATATATATATGTATACGTACACATAAGTGTATAT
>NW_008659924.1:0-10486 GCF_000695815.1 Acanthisitta chloris
ACCTTACAGATCATCCAGTCCCAAGCCACAACTGCCATGGGCAGGGACATCTCTCCACCACACCAGGTTGCTCAAGGCTTCATGCAACCTGGCTGTGAACACTGCCAGGGTTGGGGCATCTACTGCCTCCCTGGGCAACCTGGGACAGTGTCTCATCATCCTCATGGGGAAAAAACTTCTTCCTAATATCTAACCTAAATTTCCCCTCTTTCAATTTGTACCCATTGCCCCTTGTCCTGTCACTGTAGCTCCTAACAGAGTCCCTCTCCATGAAGATACACCACACACAAACAGGCAAGTGAGAGAAGGGCTGACTATTTATGCAACATGGCATACAACCTCAGAATTCACTTCACACTTGATTGAGATTAAGAGCCACTCTAAAATATTTTAAAAAAAAACCCACCCAACAGATATTTTTCCTCTCCCTGGAAAAAATAAAAAACCAGGTGGAGTGGGGGGAAGGCAAGGGATGTGCATGTGGTGGCCAGACCTGAACAACAGGATGGTGTTTCTGAGGTCAGGATGAGGCCCTGGGAGCCTCCCAGTTTTTCAGGGCCACTTTGTGGCAGGTCGGTGACCCAAGTGTGTAAGCTCCATTGCAGTCCCTAAAATTCCATGATTGTTTGATTCTATGAAAAGCTTCTTCTCTTGATGCAGTAAGGACTACTGTCTCCACTGCTGGATTGTGGATAATTGTAGTCCTTTAGCAAGTTTCATCAATGGAAGTTATGGGTGTTGGGTGTTTGTGGAAATGTTGTTTTCATCTCTACAACATTCATGATGTCCAGCTTAAAATGTAGAAAAGGAAATTTTTTCTACTTTGCACACTTCTGTTGCTCTCTTTATTCTTGACCACCTTTAAATTTTTTTATTGCTGCTTATTGTTATTTATTGATTAATATTCATACAACCCTTTGCACTCTTAACACTATTTTTATCTAATTGGTTCCTTGTTTCTGTTAGAGGTTGATTTGAAACTGCCAACAGTATCACCTGCAGTTTGACAATGACAAAAACTCAAAGCACATCTGAAATATTTTTATTAATGCTGAGAGTTACTGTGGGAGGGATGAATGAGAAATATTGTCTGGAAATGCTTCAGGGAGACTTAAACTTTGGCATAATTTGGAGACTCTCATGATAATGAAAAATCAGTGGCGTGTGAAACAGAGATACTGAAACCTCATGATGACTGGCATTTTGTGAGGGAAAAGCAAAATACATAGCAAGAAAAAGGCTGAAGATCATCTGTGCCCATTGCTGATGATCACAATTCCATGCGAAAAACAAGAGAGGTGTCAGACATTTTCTTCTTGTAATCTTCATTAAATTGCTCGTTCTGGGCCACAGTGAAATGATTCTTCCAGTCCCCAACAGTCCCTAAGAAATGGCAAAGAAAAAAAAAGATTAATTTATCAATATTTCCTGAAGCCTGTTACCCACAGCTCACTAGATACTTCTACTTCAAGGCTGATTTCATAGAATCATAGACTTTTTAGGGGTTGGAATGGAGATCATCCAGTCCCAACCCCCTGCCCTGGGCAGGGACACCTCCCACCACACCAGGTTGCTCAAGGCTTTATCCGACCTGGCTGTGAACACTGCCAGGGCTGGGGCATATTTCCAAACAGAATGATAACCAGACAGACCTGATGTCAGTAACAAACCTCAGTACCTTTTCTCATGAATGGGGAAATGGAATGATCCATTATGCCAGCAAAGTCCTTCGTGTAGTTTGCCATGGGATTTTGCTTCATTATCTCAAATGAAGTGTTATGGACTATCTTGTTTAGAACCTCCTCGCTCAGATCCTTCTCCAGGAACTTTGCAATCTTCTGAATTTCTTTCTTTGGGTTCTGCAGAGACAATAACATGGGATAAGATACAGAACCAGGGAAGGCAAAGAAATCAAACCTAGTGTTAAAGCTGCAAATCTCAGACTGAGAAAATTAGGTTATTGGAAGGTTTACTGATACAGCTGCTGTTATAATACAAAACTGTTGCTCCTAGGTAGTATTTACTACACTTTCAGATATCAGGGCTCTATAAACATACATTCAGCCTCTCACCTCCTTCATGTCTTCATAGAAGAGGTAGAGAATACGGTGCTTGTCTTTTGCCTTCCACCATCCTTTTACATGGTCATACCAGGAACCCCAGAGCACTGAAAAAGAAGTATCATCATTAGCAGCTATAAATGCCCTGTCTTTAACACATGTGGCACTCATGTTTCCCTCATAACCTGTGCCTGGGAAATTCCCAGATGGTTTTGAATCACTGTGTATGGATGCTCAGAGCAAGATTAATTTGTAACTTTAAAGGAAAAAAAAATGCAGATACTTAATACTGAGCAAAAAATCCAGTCTGTCTTTACAGTCAACGGAAGGAAACAGACATTTTCAGTGATTCATCTGATCAACTGGACAAGGCTGGTTTTAATTGGCCCTGCTTTTAGCTGGAGTTTGGACCAGATGGACAGAAGACCCCACCTGGAATACTGCACACAGTTCTGGTGTTCTCAACCTAAGAAGGACATGGAACTGTTGGAGCAAGTCCAGAGGAGGCCACCAAGTTGCTAAGAGGACTGGAGCATCTCCCCTATGAGGACAGGCTGAGGGAGTTGGGGCTGTTCAGTCTGGAGAAGAGAAGGTTGTATGGAGACCTCAGAGCAACTTTTCAAGATCTGAAGGGCCTACAAGGAGCCAGAAAGGGACTCTGTGTTAGGAACTGCAGTGACAGGACAAGAGGTAATGGGTTCAAACTGAAGGAGGGAAAGTTTAGGTTAGATATTAAAAATACATTTTTCCCTGTGAGGGTGGTGAGACACTGTCCCAGGTTGCCCAGGGAGGCTGTGGCTGCCCCAACCCTGGCAGTGTTCATTCCAGGCTGGATGAGCCTTGAGCAACCTGATGTAGTGAGGAGGTGTCCCTGCCCAGGGCAGGGGGTTGGGACTGGATGATCTCTAAGGTCCATTCCAACCCCTAAATTCTCTGATTGTCTGACAGTAAAAGTCCCTTCCAGCTTGCATTTTTCTGCAGTGAAAGTCCCTTCCAGCTTGCATTTTTCTGTGATTCTAACCAATGTAAATACTTGGTGTACTATCAGAAGTGCCTGTTCCTCTCCAGCAAGTTTCAAGATGATTAGCTAGGACAGAGGTAGCTAAGTTCTAGGTGGTTAGCTGAGCTGGTCAAACACAAGACACAAGTTCTCCTTTAGACATGAGTATCTCGTGCTGGTCCAGACAGTGGTATTTTTAGGCCTATATGGTGGCAAAAATATTCAGGTCCTAAAGGAAGCTTTAGTGACCGAAAGTATAAACTGCTATCCACTTGAGCAGGTTTTCTTTCTTGGATATTCTGTGATAAGAGCACCTCTTCTAGAAATGGAAGAATCAGCTTCTGAGTTTGCTTGTCCTTAGTTAAATAACTATCTTTGTTCAGATGCCTGAATTTTAGATAGATTCATTTAGGTAAAAAAACTCCCTTACCTCAGATTCACACTGCTCATTTCTAACAAAGTTAAGCCTTGATTTCTTGTACATCAGGTTAGAGTAAAGCCAATTAAACCACTGCTCCTTTTCAACTGGCTTCTTTTAATCCCACTGAGAAGAAATTAAGCCTGAAAATTGTCATATATGTTTCTGAGTGATAACAGAATAAAGAGTAGCTTGTGGTGGTTTTTCCCCCCCTCCAAATGGGAGTGTAAAGATAGATTTAATGCTTTAGGTACTAGTAAAAACTTGTAAGTGAAGATAAATTATGACTGAAACACCTCAGTAGATATCTTTCCATAGAGTCACAGCTTTGGATTTCAAACCATAGCTGAAATACATAAATAAATAAATGCCATGCATTTTTAAAATGAGCAAAATCTCTTATACAACTGATGGCAGTTCATCACCTTTTCCAGTCACGAATTTCTCCATGAATTCCTCCCAAGTTCCTGGTTCAGGCAATCCTTTATTCATTCTGTGGAAATGGTAGTATGACACCAGGTTGTCCTTTGCATTTCTTGCCACGTAGATTATCTTTATTAATATGAAAAGAGAGGAAAAAAAATGACTTGCACATGCTCATATAGGAACTGAGTGTCTCAAGTTTTCTCTTGGGGCCTGATGACAGAGGTTTAAGAGATTTTGCCTTCAAGCTGCCATTTTCTGAAATCCAACTCAGGTAACAGTCATGACCTCTAGTTTCTCACAGGCTTTGCACATTAAAGTGTAGATATCTGTGGAGACCTTTAGGTTTCATGAGAATATGTTTCTTGAAAACATATTCTGTCCTGGTTTATGTCACTTTCTTTGCCCATGAAGTGGAGTTGAGTCCTACCTCTTCAGCCTTACCTTACAGTTTTGTTCCCAGAAGGAGGGAGGCAGCAGCTGCACAGGCAGATGAGTCTTTATGGTTCGTGGAGATGGCATAGCATCAGCTAACTCCACACCTGTGGGACGTTTCATTAAGAGATGTGACTTGTTCTCTAAATTGCACTATCAATTCTTTGCTCTTCTCATACATTTCATTTTGACACAGTCTTACAGAAACATGCCAGGGACTCCTGAGATAATAGAAGCCAATGCAGAAACATTGGAGAAATACCCTGGTAGCAAAAGAAGGTTTAAGAGGGAATACCTCCATCAAGCACAACCAGCCAAAGACACGGCCACTAAACAGGATTTTAGAGCATCCTTTTGCACCCTCACTAGGGTATTGTCACCATTAAACACTTGCATTAAGTGCCTGTGCACCAATGCACACAGCATGGGGAAGAAACGTGAAGACCTAGAGGTCTGTGTGCAGTCACAGGGCTTCAATCTCATTGGAATTACAGAGATATAGTGGGGGAGCTCTCATGACTGGAATATTGTCATGAAGGGCTACACATTGTTTGGAAGAGACAAACCAGGCATGTGTGGTGGGAGAGTTGCCTTCTGTGTGAGGCAACACTCAGAATGTATCACATTCTGTCTTGGTATGGGTGATGAGTGAGTCAAGAGTTTATGGTTTAGGATGTAAGGGCAGACTAGTTAGGGTGACATTGTTATGGGCGTGTGCTACAGGCCACCTGATCAAGAGGAGAAAGTGGATGAGGCCTTCTACAGGCAATTAGAAGCAGTCTCAAAGTCACAGACTCTGGTTCTTGTGGGGACTTTAACTTTCCTGATTTCTGTTGGATAAACTACACAGCAAAGCACAAACGATCCAGGAGGTTCCTGGAAAGCATCGATGATAACTTCTCGTCATAGGTAGTGGAGGTTCCCATAAGGAATGGTGTGCTGCTCAGCCTTATACTAGCCAGCAAAAAGACTTTGTTGATGATGTGAAGTCTGGGGGCAGCCTTGGCTGTAGTGACCACAAGATTGTAGTGTCCAGTATGGAACAAAGAGGGAGCAGGACAGCAAGCAAGGTTACAGCCATAGATTTCAGGAGAGCTAACTTTAGCCTCTGTAAGGATCTTTTTGGAAGAATCCCATGGGAGCAGGCCTTGCAGGGAAGATGGGTCCAAGAGAGTTGGTTGTTATTTAAGGCTCACTTCCTCCAGGCTCAAGAACAATGCATCCCAATGAGAAAGAAATCAGGTAAAGGGCAGAAAAAACCCTTGTGGATGAATAAGGATCACCTGTCATTACTGAAGTAGGCTCAAGAGCATCCCAATGAGAAAGAAATCAGGTAAAGGGCAGAAAAAACCCTTGTGGATGAATAAGGATCACCTGTCATTACTGAAGTACAAACAAGAAATGAACATGAGTTGGAAGCAGAAGGAGGACCCAGGGAACTACCAGCCAATCAGCTTCACCTCAATCCTTGGAAAAGTGATGGAGTGCCTCATTCTGGAGGCCATCTCTGCCCACAGAGAAGACAAGAAGGAGGTAAAGGGCAGAAAAAACCCTTGTGGATGAATAAGGATCACCTGTCATTACTGAAGTACAAACAAGAAATGAACATGAGTTGGAAGCAGAAGGAGGACCCAGGGAACTACCAGCCAATCAGCTTCACCTCAATCCTTGGAAAAGTGATGGAGTGCCTCATTCTGGAGGCCATCTCTGCCCACAGAGAAGACAAGAAGGTGATCAGGAGTAGTCAGCATGGGTTCACTAAAGGTAAGACATGTTTGATCAACATGATTGCATTTTACGATGAAACAACTACCTGGATGGATGAAGGGAGAGCAGTGGATATTGACTTCAGCAAGGGTTTCCACACTGTCCCCAACAGCATACTCATAGGCAAGAAGTGTGGGTTGGATGAGTGGACAGTGAGGTGGATTGAGAACTGGCTGAGAGGCAGAAACCAGAGAACTGTGATCACTGGCACAGAGTCTAGTAGGAGACTGTCACTAGTGCTGTCCCCCAGGGTTCTATACTGGACCTAGTATTGTTAAACTTATTCAGAAATTACTTGGATGAGGGGACAGATTTGCCTTCTTCAGCAAGTTTGCTGATGATACCAAACTGGGAGGACTGGTGATCCCTCAGAGGGCTGTGCTGCACTTCAGAAGGACCTTGACAGGTTGGAGAATTGGGCAGAGCAGAACCAGCTGAGATTCCACAAGGGCAAGTGCAGGTCCTGCACCTGGGGAGGAATAACCCCAAGCACCAGGACAGATTAGGCACTGACCTGCTGGAGAGCAGCTCTGCAGAGAAGGACGTGGGGGTCCTGGTGGACAACAGGCTGTCCATGAGTCACAGTGTGTCCTTGTGGCTCAGAAGCCAATGGAATCCTGGGATGCATTGGGCAGAGAACCTTGACAGGTTGGAGAATTGGGCAGAGCAGAACCAGCTGAGATTCCACAAGGGCAAGTGCAGGTCCTGCACCTGGGGAGGAATAACCCCAAGCACCAGGACAGATTAGGCACTGACCTGCTGGAGAGCAGCTCTGCAGAGAAGGACGTGGGGGTCCTGGTGGACAACAGGCTGTCCATGAGTCACAGTGTGTCCTTGTGGCTCAGAAGCCAATGGAATCCTGGGATGCATTGGGAAGAGCATTGCCAGCAGGTCAGGGAGGTGATCCTGCCTCTCTGCTCAGCCCTCGTGAGGCCACACCTGGAGGATTGTGTCCAGTTCTGGGCTCCTCAGGACCAGAGGGACATGGAGCTCCTGGAGCAGGTCCAGGTCCATGAGGTTGTGGATTCTCCCTCACTGGAGGTATTCAGGAACCATCTGGACACAATCCTGAGCCATGTGCTCTAGGGTGGCCCTGCTGGAGTAGGGAGGTTGGACCAGATGACCATTGTGGTCCCTTCCAACCTAACTGAGTCTGTGATTTTGTGATTCTGTGACTGTGACTTTTCAGCAGTTCACCTTGCACTGATCATTCTTCTCCAAAGCAGTTACATAGAAGTTCAACATATACCACATTACATAGGTATCTTCAGTGTTTCTAGAGAAATATTTGCCTATATATTCAAATAGAAAAGGGGAAATACTGATTCATATCTTCTTGCTTTCTTGGGCCCACATCTAACTCCTGCACTCCAGGGGGTAATGATGAATACTTATTTATATTTATGCAAATAAAATTTTTCCTCTGCAATATTTAATGATCTCCTTCCACTTCACAGCAAGAAGATTTTTGTTTCTTTCTAGGGTACAAGATTATGACTGTCTGACTAGACTTTGTGGATAGCATGTAAAGAGAAACTAGAAGAATGATGGGCAGTGGTTTTTCAGTAGTTAGAGATATATGGGAGTTCTTAGGAATATCAGGTGATGCCTGGAGATCCTCCCTCCTCCTTTTTAAACATCTATCATGACCTCCAACATTATTTTCCGTGTCATCTTCTATTATCCTCTGTCATCTATAATTTTTTGTCTCTCTCTGTCAACACAGTCTAGCTTAGAAGAGAAAAACTGTCAGTTTTGCTGAGAATTAGTCAAGTTTTTTAGCTTCAAATGTGAAGGGAGTCTGACTTAAAGATTTGTGTGGAAAAGGAGTCCTTGCTGTGGGAAGACTCTTGTAGGAAACCGTGTCTGCAAACCACTGAAGTTTGCTGGTTGCCTCAATGCCCTGTAGCTTCTTTAGATGACTAGACCCTAGAACTCAACAGCAGTTACTCAAAACAGTAGCAAAACCACTGAAAATATTATCCACCTTTTGGAAATTCATCCATGACATAGGTTTCTCTTCCATACTGCCTGTAATCAGAGAATGGATTGCCCAGGACAGTGGTGGAGTCACCATCCCTGGAAGTGTTGAAAAGGTGTCTGGATCTGGCACGGGAGGATCTGGTTTAGGGTTTAAGGGTTCCAGCAGTGACAGGTTAATGGTTGGACTTGATGATCTTAAAGGTCTCCTCCAACCTTGATGATTCTATGGTCTTAATGGGATCCAATTGCCCCCATGTTGCCATTTTACACATCTCTTGCTGTTTTGGGTACTGTGGAGTATCACACACACCTTTCGGATTCCACTCCAAACCAGCATGGCCTTCAGTAGCACCTGAGCCACATGTGCTAGCCTTGCATCACCTTGAGTAGCACTAAATGTTTATGTTACAGCAACTGAGCTGTCCTTAACACCCCAAATACAGCATAGTGACAAAGCAAGTGGGACCTTACCCAGGAACTTGTGGTACCAGTGCTAGGTGCTTCTTTAGTTTCATTCTGCCTAAAATACCAACCTCTTTGTGCAATACTCACCTGAGTAACGTGCAGACGGAGGCTCCGCGATGTACCACTCAAGGAAAGGATGGCGTTTGTAAGTTGTCTCACGTCTGCATTTCTCAACATCCCCATTGTGCTGAATCATGTCCACTATCTCCTGTGTCCACGTGGTACCTGAAAGTGTCAAGTGTTTAGATGTCTCCCCCTGGGATGGCCACAAGTCTCTTCTGCTAGGGAACTGAGAGCCAGAAGGATGGACTCTGGATTAAAGAAGGAAGGAACAGCACAGAAGATAATGAACAAAATGGAAAGAGAGGATAAGGGAGGAAAAAGGTCTAATTAGGAATATAGGTTCATTCCCAAAGCACAGTTTCTGGGACTTCATTTTAGACAGGCTATTGTCAAAAGAGATAGCCACCAACCCTGTATCATTATGGAAAAAAAAAAAGCTCTGGGATAAACTCATTCTTATTTGGACATTGTATTATTTGCAGAGAGAAGTGAAATCTCCTCCTCCCAATTTTCAGGCCTCCCAAAAGCTCAGGTATTTCAACTTTTGTTTTCATACTGCATTTGAATGAAAAAATTGCAGTACCTGAACATCAAGTGAGTAAAAATTCCATAGAGTTTGAAAAGATAAGGAAGTTGGAGTATTTGTGAAGTTTCCATTTGAAACATTTTAATGAAGGTCAGTACAATATTTCATCCGCCTGAGCAACTGCAACATCTTGTAAGAGTTACAACATTGTGACTCTCATGTGCCTCTTTTATAGCTGTGATCGCTGTGTTAATCACATCTCTGAGGTACTGTGGCATGTCAGCTGGAGAACAGGCTAAGGGAGAGCTTTGAAAACAAGGAAATTGGGGTGAGAACCTGGCACAGGTTGCCCAGGGAGGTAGTAGATCCTCCACCCCTGGCAGTGTTCAAAGCTAGATTGGGTGAAGCCTTGAGCAACCTGCCCTGGTGGGAGGTGTCCCTGCCCAGGGCAGGGGATTGGGACTAGATGATCTCTGAGGTCCATTCCAACCCCTAAAATTTGATGATTCCATGACATTCAGCCCTTCTTAAGATGCTTGAATTGTGCATCTCTGTCAGATACAACACAATGTCAAATGGACTTCTAATTTTATTTACTTTCAGGTCAATGGCTGAAAAGTTTTAATCTAGGCTGGATAAACATGGTTTTGCTTTCAGTAGGCAGACAATAAATTAAAAGCTTTAAGGTTTTGCAAAAATAATGGTGGAGTTTTCTAGTAAGAACAATTTTTCCCCTGCTGAAAAAAAGTCCTTAAAAATTGTTAATGTAATGATAGTCAAATGCTCCCATATCTATTCCTGAATCTCCTGCACTGTACATGTTTTTATTCATCCAGGATTAATATTGATGCTTTTTATTCACTGTTTTCCTGTGTAGTGAGTATAAAGGGTCTGACGAAGAGGAGAAATTGTGGCCAGTCACTGTATAAAATACCAGATACCTAGTATTAATTGTGGTTATTATATTTTGCTGGCTGAAATTATTAAGTGATTTGATTAATTCCTTAAAATAATGAATCCATTTCCAGAAATCCCTATTGTTTTACACACCAAGTCATTCCCCAAATACATAACATGTTCCATAGTTGTTCAGTGTATTTGTATTGTTTCTTGGTAATGGTGACATTTTTCTAGGCTTTGTTAAATCATTATGTATTGATGAAAAACTTGTACTGTTGACAATATAAAGGTAGATAATCTAAATCAAGGGAAACATTTAATATAGATAATGAGACTTTGACCATTTGTACTTCAGTAGTAACAGGTGGTGGTTACTTCTGCCAACGAAGTCAGAAGTTGATGGCTGACACAGCTTCATGCCTTTATCATAGAATCATAGAATCAAC